>NC_061514.1:87087786-87226777 GCF_022539505.1 Lolium rigidum | reverse complement strand
TTCCCTTTGTCTCGCGATATTTTACTTGTCCGAGGTTTGATCTTCGGTATCACTCTATACCTTGTTCAACCTCGTCTCCCGACAAGTACTCTTTACTCGTACCGTGGTATGTGGTCTCTTATGAACTCTTTCATATGCTTGCAAGACATTAGACGACATTCCACCGAGAGGGCCCGGAGTATATCTATCCGTCATCGGGATGGACAAATCCCACTCGTTGATCCATATGCCTCAACTCATACTTTCCGGATACTTAATCCCACCTTTATAGCCACCCATTTACGCAGTGGTGTTTGGTGTAATCAAAGTACCTTTCCGGTATAAGTGATTTACATGATCTCATGGTCATAAGGACTAGGTAACTATGTATCGAAAGCTTATAGCAAATAACTTAATGACGAGATCTTATGCTACGCTTAATTGGGTGTGTCCATTATATCATTCACACAATGACATAACCTTGTTATTAATAACATCCAATGTTCATGATTATGAAACTAATCATCCATTAATCAACAAGCTAGTTTAAGAGGCATACTAGGGACTTCTTGTTTGTCTACATATCACACATGTACTAATGTTTCGGTTAATACAATTCTAGCATGATATATAAACATTTATCATAAACATAAAGATATAAATAATAACCACTTTATTATTGCCTCTAGGGCATATCTCCTTCACTTCGGCATCTTGTTAATAGGTTAGTTCCAGAAAATGCACGAATATGACATAAAGTGTGCATAAAACATGTAGATATCATCAATAATGTGGCATGGAACACAAGAAATTATCGATACGTCGGAGACGTATCATACATCAAGTAGGAAACAAATCAGCTATTTAAACCGGTCTGTATCAGCTTAAAGTTTCGACGTGGGACTAAAAAAAGGACATCCTGGTCCGTTGGACAACTCTCTCAAAAGAAAGGAATAGACTTGTGTACACGAGGGAGACGTCAAGTGAGAGACACTACCAGCTCTCTGAGAAGAAAGGAATAGACTTGTGTACACGAGGGAACAAAAAATAACATCACAGGGAACAAAAGAAATTGTGGAACATAATTTCTGGAACATTCTGAACAAATATTTGCAGGGAGAAACCCCATAGGTTGATGGGAATAAAAACATTTGCAGTTAGGAACAACTCTCAGTCATATCAGAACAACCCCATAGATTGAAGGGAAAAAACCAATCTGTAGTTAGGAACAACTTGGAGGCATATCTAGAACAACCCTATAATTTGAAGGGAACAAACCTATTTGTAGTTAGGAACAACTTTGAATCATAAGGAACAATCCACATAGATTGAGGGGAACAAACCTTATTAGTAGCTAGGAACAAACTTGTTGACATATGGGGAATAAACTTAAAGATTTAGTAGTTAGGAACAACTTCGAGTCGAATGGGAACAACCCTACATTTTGAGGGGGGGAAACCCATGTGTAGATAGGACAACTTAGAATCATAAAGGAACAACCCACGTGATTGAGGGGAAAAACCCATGTGTAGATAGGAACAACTTTGAATCATAAAGGAACAACCATCATAGATTGAGGGGAATAAACCCATTAGTAGCTAGGAATAACTTGTTGACATATGGGGAACAAATTTGTGTGTAGTTAGGAACAACTTTGAGTCGAATGGGAACAACCCTACATTTTGATGGGAACAAACTCATGTCTAGATATGAACAACATGGAGCAACATGGGGAAAAACCCTACATATTGAGGGGAACAAAAGTACCTGTAGTTAGGTACGACTTTGTATCATATGGGAACAACCTCATAAATTGAGAGGAACAAAGCCATTTGTAGTGAGGAACAACATGGAGGCATGTTAAGAACAAACACCATAGGTTGAGGAGAACAAACCAACATATCTCGTCCACACAAGGAACAAAAAATATCGTTGGAGGAACATGGCTTGTCTACATAGGAAATAAAAAATGCAGTGTTCGAGAAACATATCTAGGAAAGATGTACATCAGCATTGTATGAAAAGAAAATAGAAAAAATGAAAAAAAATCATAATAAATGTAAATATAATAATAAGAAGAAAACTATTGTGAGGAACTAATTTAATAAAAGAAAAGAAATAAACCTTTCTAAATAAAGGAACATGTTTTTATTCATCTGGGAATTAAAATAAGAAAATAAAATGAATGAAAAGGAAAAACATGTATTGGAAAATAAAAAAATGAAATGGAAAAAAGTAAATAATAAATAATGTAATAAAAATAAGAGGAATAAAAGGAACAAATAAAAAAGAACCATTTTTAGAAACTAAACTAAGTAAACAAATGAAATCAGAAAATATACCTAAAAAGATATAAGAGAAAGAAGATATAAGAGAAAGAAAATATAAAAGAGGAAAAAAAAAAACAAGCTAAGAAGCAAACCTGGACGAGAAGAAACACTTAGGTCGGTAGTCTTTTTCCTCATTGGTGGATGACAAGTCGTCCTTGCCTCTAATTGGTAGAAGACAACATACTATTGATCTTTTTTTTTGAACGTCGTGTGCTTTAATGATCAAACAACCATAGAGTTTTTACAAATAGCATCCTGATACACTCATGGGCACAACATGCCACATAGAACTACAAGACGACTCGACAAAATGAGCTAAAACATGCGCTGCAACATTATGCAAGCGATTAACATGACTAATAGAGCTAGACTGAAAAGAAGAGAGAGCAGCAGCCTCTTAATATCTTCTATCACCACACCACACGTCGAGTAGTCCTTAGCCGGAGAAGCCACTCGTTGCACCACAGACAATCAGTTGCACAAGTCTAGTTGTCCAGCCCTTCATCCCTTGCAAAGGATAGTGCCCTTCTAACTGCCAACGCCTAGGACAACTCTAGGTCTGTCACATTTGGGAATTTGTCACAGTGTGCTACAATATAGTTCCCAGAGTGATCACACCCAACAATACCCACACCCATGCTCTGGGAGGTCTTGAACAAAGCCGCATCGGCATTAATCAATAGTTTACCCACCATTGGGGAGATCATGAAACTGCAACAGATGTCGCATGCCTGGGAATGGAAGTGGACTGGATTATATGTGTTTGAATCATGTCGACATAAGCAATACATTTTCTGGCAATACTTGATGAGTTAATATTGCCACCTTCCACACGCAACTTATTTCTTGCATCCCACGCAAGAAAGTAACAGCTAGTATAGTGGCCTCCTCGACACTACATCTCACAAGGAATTCAAAGAGCCACAACTTCGGGGTAGAGAAACTCTTGCGCTGGAGCTGAATTTCATAGCACAGCTCGAGCAAAAGGGCAGAACGGCATAGCGTGCTCCACAAATACATCAACTGAACAATGAACGCTGGATGGCGAGAGGGAACATGCCGACGATGAAGTTGATGACCACTAGGGAGACAGTTATTCCCAAAGCGCCAAAGAGTGATATGCATCTTCCCAGGTGCATGAATCGCCCATAGCGACTTCCAGCATTTCTCTTTCCCTTAACCATCCGATTCGCTTGATTATTTCTCCCACGACTTTGTTTGACCTAAAAACCCCTCTATAAAGGACTTCCTGAGGCTTCCTCGAGGAGAGCGCGACGGAAACAGAGAAACACTAAAATAGAGCCAGAACCAGTGAAGATTGGAGGGGAAAACTCCGCCGAAGCCACCGTTGGAGGGATCTCCACCTTCTCCAACATCTCCATCGTCATCACCATGATGAAGAGGGAGTAGTCCATCTCTGAACTATAGATTTGTAGCAGTAGCTTGATCTATCTCTCTTGTTCTTCATAGGTTGTAGTAGTAGGAGGAATATCCAAAGAACACAACAAGTACTTACATGGACAACACGATGGCACAAAAACCAAATCTAGATCGGCATGTTCCATCATGTTAAAATCCCGAGGTGGATGTTAGATCTCCAAACCTCTCGACACGAACGAGCATCTCACACTATCCAACTATGCCACCATACATTTAGTCCAGTTCGTCGGTCCACTCTTCCATATCAACCCTCAAGCTTGTCCCACCCATCCACAACCCTACTTACCCGTTCCCCCAAATCGTCCGCATCTCCCCTAGTCTCGATATCAAGCTCGTTGTGCTCATTAGCGGTATCCAGAAGCGTTGTGCTCGTGGTTGATTCATGTCACCATGCTCCTTCCTTCAAGTTGGAATGCATTGCCTGGTTAACTTCAAGCGGGTGACACGATTTGGCGTTCTACGTTGGTTTTCGTGGACCAGACGATGTGAACATTTTCAATAGCTCATGATTCATTCTAGACTAAATTGAAGTTTTAGGACGAAAAGTGAACTTCCTTAATAGTCCAGGGATCAAAGGTGAACTCTCTTCATATTTGGACCGTTACGCCCTAGTCTTTCGAAAAAGGTTTACCATGAAAAGTTAAAATTTCAGGCAACTTTAGGGTGGATCGTCTCTTTTCACCCAAATCGTCCGTCCTCCTTTTCATCTTCACGAGGCAGATGCACCTTAAATTTATGTATCCGCTTAAACTTCAAACACTGCATCTGCACCCTAGAGATCTTGTACTGAAATGGGTTCTCAAGATCAACCAACTTCATCTACACCCTGAACATCTAGCACATTTAAGCTAGATGAAATATAATTTAATCAAATTTGTCCGTGAAGACATACAACTCTACAGTCTACAGACCACTGACTGCATTAAAATACCAAATGGGCGACCGATCACAGGGTAATAAATTTAACTGCAAGTATTCCTCATATTCTATGAAATTCGGTCAGTTGCATCCTGTAATAAGCTTTAAGGTTACGATCAACCCGTTCAGGCAAGAACGTGCCATATCTGAGCGACACGCGGTGGAGCTTATATAAGCTTTAGCACAAACTCCAAAGTCCAAACACGTCACTCTTTCTGCAATGCAGTTTGTAGCACTCGACACATGTTTTGAAATAGAGATAGGCTATTCCCATCAGGATATGGAGATCAAACACATCTACCTAATTTTGGCCAGTTCAGACAGCACGTATCAAATCACAACACCACACTGACCTAACTCAAACAGTATGCAAGCAATAGCTCTGCCGCTAGGCACAACTCTAAAAGAACTCAAAGTCAAGGTACTTCCCTCCGGACTTCGTGTCCGTGCCAACCGCCCTCTTGTTGTTGCTGGCGATGGCTTCTGACACCCCGTACTTCATGGGCAGCTCCGCCTCGACAGGCCTGGGAACCTCAGGAGGCGTGCTGCAACGGATGAGAGCCCAGTTCACGCCTTCGAAGAATGGATGCTGTTTTATCTCCGTCGCACCCCTCTTCACACCGAGACGCTGCTGTGGTTCCTTAGCCAGGAGCCCCCTGATAAGGTCCCTGCTAGCATAGCTTGTGGAAGGTGATTCCGGAAATTTTAGCTGCTGACCAACCACGTTGAACAGTGTGGCACGGTTGCCTGACCCCTTGAATGGTGTCTTGCCGTATAGAAGCTCGTGCAAAAATATACCAAATGTCCACCAGTCAACGGCACTTCCATGGCCTTCACCTTTGATGATTTCTGGGGCCAAGTACTCATGAGTGCCAACAAACGACATTGATCGAGCCGATGTTGGCTCTGCGAGGAGCTCAGGCAGGTTAATGCCACTCTGTCCCAACTCAGACCTTGTCTTCCTAACCTTTTTCTTGCTCTTCTGACCAAACAATTTGGGCATGAAACAAACTGGCTGAATACAGGCTGAGGTAGGTTCCATGCAAGTAGGTTGTACACAGAATGAACCACCCGCTCTTCTGGGATCAGAATCAAAAGCTGATGTTCTGATTAGTGTAGGTGAGACTGCACATCTCAGGGAGAGATCAAAATCTGAAAGCATTATGTGGCCATCATCACGCACCAGAACATTTTCTGGCTTCAGGTCCCTGTACACGACTCCCAGCATGTGTAGATACTCTATAGCTAGAAGAACTTCCGCAGCATAAAACCTGCTCACAATCAGATATCACAATGTCAGTGATGTCAGTTGCAACTAAGTCTAGGAGAGGCTACTGACTACTACAATAATCTGGCACTGAAGGGTAAAATGCTAAAGCAGAAGCTAATTGCAGTACTGTTAAACATGCTGACTATATTTCAGCCTGTGAAATGCATGCATCATTTATGGGCACACCAGCTGAATAAATTTGGAAAAAATATTTCATTAACATTTCTCTGCACATGATCTCATAACAGCCATAGGACCTTATTCAGAAATGTTGCCAAGTATCACAGCAACATTATGAGTTTCTTTTTAAACTTCATTGTTGTACATACTTTTTTTTCCCCGTAGAGGAAACCATTTTCAACCTGGAGTCCTCGCAAAGTTAGTCAGTCAATTATGCTTCAGGCTCAACTGCTTCTCTAAATACTAAAAGCAGAATAGTAGCAACACTAAGCTACGATAAATTGGTAGCAAATGGAGTTGTGAACTCGACTAACAACATCCTGAATGTAAACACATATGAATTTACAAAAATTATGCAGAGAACTGTCTCGTGATTTACCTTGCTGCATATTCGGAGAAATGTTTTCCTGGCTGTTTCTGTCGCAGAGTGTGCAAGTCACCACCCGGACAAAATTCCATGACCAAGCACGAGAACCGGTCGGTCTCAAAATGCGTATACAGAGTAGGCAGGAACGGATGATCCAGAAGCTGTAGAATCTCCCTCTCAGTTTGAGCCCGATTCAACTTCTTCCTACTGGCCAAGGATGCCTTGTCCATCACTTTCATAGCAAAGTAGCACCTAGTTCCACTTAACTCCGAGAGGTACACACTGCCAATGTCACCACAGCCCAGACGCTTGAGCAGTCTAAAGTGGCTCATCCCAAGCGCGCCATCTCGAACCCGTACAGCGTGAACCGCCTTTCCTCTAGGATCATTCCCCTTATGAGGCTTGCTGGTACTCCCAGTGATATGGCTCCAGCTGCTATCATCGCTAACGCCGCTGCTGTCACTTGCTCTGCTCATGCTAGTCTTCGCGCTTTCCAAAGAGTCGCCTCGAATGCTACCCTTTACGCTTCCAGAGTTCCTCTCCGCCGCAAGCACGGTTCTGCTAGGCATGGCTTCGGTTTTATACGTGTTGCTGCAGCCGCTCACGATGCTCATGGCGGTGGCCACCCCCATGCTGTCGATGCTGCTGTGAGGGCTGGCATTGCCGCTGGGAGGGAGCGAGGCATCCCAGACACAGTCCTTCTCCTCCGAGTCCGGCGGCAGGGACACGGTTTCGGCAGCCTGCGACGAGCGCGCCGTGGCCAGCGCCGCCACCGCAGCACCACCGGACAGCTTCCTCTCTTCAGCCAAGCCTTCATCACCGCCGGTACTCGCCTTCATTCCCGTAACACGGAGCGAAAGATCATCCAGGAACGGCCCTTTCGCCGACATCCCCCGCACAAGGCACGCCGGCGGCTCGGGCTTCTCCTCGTCGATCGCGACGTAGACGGTCTTCATCAGGTCCATGTCGATCGGCTCCAGGGGGTGGCTGGCCCCGGAGAAGGAGGTCCGGCCGCCCTCGTCGGAGGAATCCACGGTGCGGAAGCTATCCTCGCCGTCGTCTGGCAGGTCCTTCTCGTCCTGCTCCTGCTCCTGCTCCTGGGAGGTCTTCCCTTTCCACGACGCCTTTATGGGTATCGGCAGCGGCGGCGGCGGCTCCTTCCGAGTAGCGAACGCCAGAGGGTCCTTGGGCTCCGCGATCTTATCCACTACCTCCATTGAAATGACTGATGAAACCTTCGCATACCAAATACAGAACCAGCAACGAGGACTCGACCGCTTCAACAGCAAGACCAGGGCAAATCCCAGGCAGGTTGGCGAAATTTCAGCACAGATAGCACTTGGCCTGCAACACATAAACAGGAGAAATTAGGGAGACGAAGAAAACAAAATTTTCTCTCCAGCGCAACAGGGTACCGAGAATCCAACCTTGCTCCTGGGGCAAACTACCCGTGCGCGGCCGGCGAAAGCAGCTCCCCCGTGAGTAGCGGGGCAGGAACAGCTCCTCCGCCCTGCAGAAAAGGTCGTTGCTCAAGTTCAATCCACCAGATTAGGCATTACTTTCGTGCGAAAACAACTAGTCACCAAATCCCGCCCGATTTTCTCGAATCACGACATTCCCAAAAAAAATCCGAAGCAAAATCCCGGTGACGGCGCCCCAAATCCACCCCCGCGTGTTCGCTACCTCAGAATGCGCCCGCCCGCATTCGGATCTTCCCCCGCACACAGACTCCCCGAACAGCAAAAAAGGAAGAGCAGAAACCGGCGCCTGCCTTGCCCAGCCGAACCAAACCAAACCAGGAAACTGGCCAAAAAAAATCACCTCGAAACGGGGGAAGGTGGAGATCCCCAGAGATGCCTTCGGCCTTCTTCCTCGGGGACGCCGCTCCGTGTTCTCCGAGCTCGGCTCCTCTCCGCTCTTCTCCCCACAAGCCTCGCCGCCACCGCCCACCAGCGCTTGCAGCAGAGTCCCGAGTAACTGCGCAGTCCCTCTCGCTCCGCCTGTGACGAAAACGGAGGAGCAAAAGCGAAAGGCGATGGCGAGTGTGGGGGCCTAATTTGTTCCCTCTGGTTTTCAACAAAAAGAAAAAGGCAAGCGAAAAAAGGTCGCTCGTGGGCTGCTGCTAAGCACAGTTTTCCCGCTGCTAATCAGCCTCTACCTTTATCCACTTTCCCTAATCAGCCAACTTTTTTCGCCCCGGCCCTCCACTTTTCTTCACATTATCCATCAAATCCCTGGCCACGAGCGAAGCGTACGATACGGCCAAATATTTCGCGAGCAAGGACAAAAGTAGAAAAGACGAGTACTACGTAGCGAAAATATTTCCGTATATTGAGGATAAATGCATTTGATGTACTGTACTACTGGAGTATCTTTTTTTATTTAAAGGCCGGATTAATTGCTGTGTTGATTCGAGTCGGAGGTTTGGGACGCGCATGGGCCCGCCCGTGGGACCACGCTGTAGCTCCATCAGACTACAGCGGGACCACCTGTCACCATCGGTTGCGGAGTGGTGTGGACCCGAACGAAGACGGGTACGTGACTCCTTCAATGATGCCGTTTGTGACGCCTTCACTTCACTTGTTCACACCCAGGTCCGTGTCCAAGTAATCCAACTATCCAAGCCAGGATAACAATTAAATTTTTTGATCTAGGGTTAGAGCGTGTTTCTCAAAAAAAACTCCGGCACAATGATTTGAGACGTTTTTAAACAACGTCGGACAAAAAGAATCCAAAAATCTGTAAAAAATGAGACCCTTTTCAGTCGCATTCTTCAAACAGCGTCCGGATGCATGCATTTTAATAAAGGGGACTATCCATGTGGGAAAAGTAGTTGAGAGAAAGTGTAGAAAAAAATAATGGCATGTGGGAGGACTGCATTGCATGCATCTGGCGTTTCATTTGTGTCCGAGGTCCCCAACACGTCCCCACAGAGTTTAACATTGTTTAACTTTAGATGACGCGATTGGAGATGCTATTACATAGGTTAATTCGATCATTTTTGCCAGAGATACTTACAACATCTCCACCGGGAGCCCCATATTGTAGCCAGCAGCACGCCTGTCAGCTACGTATTGGGGTTGCTGGCGAGAGGTGCCGACAAAAAATAGTTTTGTTCCTACACCGCTAAATCCCCAAACCAACTCCCAATAGGAAAAAACACAGAAAAAGGCATAGCTCAAGAAGATGATGGCCGCACTGGGTGACGAGAACGCGGCCACCAACCCAGTAGCAGCGGTGCTGCCGAGCACCATGCCCGCGCTTCCGGTGTCCTCTCGTGCGTACGGCCAACACCACCTCCTTTTGCAACCTCGCCGACCTCTCTCCGCCACCCTGGTCTTCTCCAACCTCTGCGTGGACGGCATCTGCGGGTCGAGGTGTCTAGGGTCTGGAGGAGGAACCGCACGTCAGCGCTTGGAGGAGGAGCCGCGCGACGAGGCATCTAGGTGGCTTGAGAAGGGCCTGCGCGACGACATCGAGGCCCCCGAGCACCTTGACCTCCTCGACAGGGTGACGAAATCCGGCCACGGTTTTCACCGAAAAAAAAAGCTATGGGTGGAGGAAGCTCTGCCAAGGAGGAGGAAGGGGAGGCAGAGGTCAGCAGTGTCTCGCTAGTGGGTGAAGGTGCGAAGAAGATGCGGCGGTGGTTGGGAAAAAGTAGTGAAAAGGAGAGAAAGGAGAGAAGAGAGGATGTTGGTGGTGAGAGACATTGACAAGTGGGCCGGGTTGGTGGGAGGTGAGACAATCCGTGGAAGTGGACTGAGTTCCGGCGCCCCGATAGCATCCCTTCGTACAGGGTTTATTGTGCTCAAGCTAACATGATTTTTCTTTCGGGGATTGATTTGGAGCTCCATAACCATATTGGGGACGCTATTGGGCTCGCCGGTGGAGATGCTCTTATGTGCATCTACATTTTACTTCCTTTCCCTCTCTAAAAATCCATACATGATCTACAACTTGGAATTTCGCGCCCAAAAATCCTTTAAAAAAAACCTGCAGAACCAATACCATTTCACACATTCTAATGCCAACCTAACCTAAGCTCACAAGCCAATGGAACCAGTTAGCGTAACAAAACAAGAGGAGCAGGTCACATCCCAAAATCAATGTGTCTCCTTCGGGTATCCGTCGTACCAAGTGCGCACAGCAACACCACCTCTCGTGGTCAGGTAATGGCGTTAGTGAGAGCTATAATTAGCTAACTTACGTAGTACGTACTAATCAAGATGATCTAGCACGCATAGGTGGAATTGGATACGATAAGGTGCTTGATTGCCCGTGCCGCACAACGCGGCGGTTGTTGCCGGGACAAGCAGACAATTCGTCAAGTCCACCTACAAAAGGATGTCCTCTCTTGCTAACCTTTATCCACCTCTAATCCCTGATGGCCATATGGCATCGTCCTAGCTAGCCCAGGTCTTGCTTTCTAGGCTAGCTATAGCTGGTGTAGTTTTGTGTATTGACCGGAACACAATTGGTTTCCTCAAGACTAACTTTTGGATCCACCACCTTGTGTCGCTGTACGGTTTTAGATAGTCGTATAGCTCATGAAGGTGCCCGCAAAAAAAATGTATAGCTCATGAAGGGACGGGTCTGATGATTGCTTACGACAGTGAGGTTTATCTGATTAGTATTTTCATTAACGAGTTACCTGATCATTTTTAGAGTACTACACAGGCTCAGCAATTGAGCAAAATGAAATTGCTGCCCGTGAACTGTGTACATATGCTGTTTGCTGCAATAAAAACTTGCCATCATATAATGAGGTACGTAAATAAAAGAGACCAAAAAGATGTTTATCAAACAATAATTCCGAATTGAAGTGACCTGACTCTGAAAAGGGGCCTGACGAAGTGCTGGAGGGGACATGTCAAAACCAGGACGTGCAGCAGAAAAGAGAAGGAACAAAATTCCAAGATGGCCTGGCCTGGAAGGCTGAAACAAATCACGGACCTGGACAATGATGCATCCTGTGCGCATGCAATTAGCACTTCGCAGCAGTATCGTAGTCATAGGATTCTCATGCTCGGACACAGCCCAATTCTGCAAGTAGATTCCCAGTAACAGCTTCCATGCGCCGCCTGCGCACCTGCACCTCCAGTTTCATGATCCGATGACATGGTATGAATGATAGTTCATGGGTCTCATGTGACCCCTGAAGAATAGATGGAGCAAAAAAAAAAGCAAGTGTCATTAATTGGCCTAGCCTCTTCCCAAAAATTGCAATGGCTGAAAGTGGATTCAGAGTATTTTAGACAAAGTGATGACTTTAATAATCAATGTAGGTGCAGCAGTTTAGAGTCACAAAATTCCTATTCGTCTCATCATAATTTTTTTTTTCATATTCCCTTCTATATATGCTTTCTGCTCTAGTAACAGTACAATGCATGCGTGAACAGTGGAAAAGGTAAAGGTGTGAGATGATCATCATCAAAGAGGAGGCATGATCTATAATGATTAGACATATATTCTATAATCAGTTGCCCCAGTAGTTAAACTAGTATCACGAGACATTGGGATTACCCCGACTCAAGCAGCAACCAGCGGCACCCAGGGCTAATTCTTTTTGACAAAGTTCTGGGCAATTAGCAACGATGTCTAGACAAGCAACAAACTGGCTTCCCCCTTTTCACGTTGTTCCCTGCCCTTGACGTCCATCCATCAGGGCATTGGAATCCAGGAAAGTGGCAAAGTCCAATGCTGGTCTTCTGGGGCATGCATCTGTGCTCTATCTCTCCCATGATGCCTTGCTACTTTATTAGCCTGATAAAAAGACAGAATGTGAGGTTATGGGGGCTTACCAGACACAACTACGACGAGTCAAGAGAAGCCTTGCCTCCTTTTCCCTCAAACCTTATCATGGTTGCCTACTTGTCTTGCACGGCATGGGTAAATTGCTACCTCTGGATCTGCCGTTCAGACTCACATCCACGCGTTATTGTTTTCTTCGTCAAATTTTAGGGTGTTGGAGAAGGAAATTTACATCCAGCAGAAATAGAACAAACATGTGACATTTTAAGGATACCATACAAAAAATTGAGCACTTGAATAGTAAAAGAAATAAAAAAATATATAGTGAAAAAGACAGACTCAGGGTCACAGGCAAATACTTCAACCACAAAAGAGTAACTAAATGGATAGAGCCCCAACCAATGCTTTGCCCTTGGAATGTTGCTGCCACCTATCGCCAATTCAATGTCACTTTAAAAGCAAGACCACTATTTCACTTTTTTAAATAAAAAGGAGCAGCATATTCTGTTTCAGAAAAATAATACAACAACAACATCAAAGCCTTTTTCCCAAGCAAGTCGGGGTAGGCTAGATATGAAACCCAACATTAATAAAAGGAAACCAAAACAAGAAAAAGGAGAAAAAAAAAAGAGTAAACCAAGATTCCGGCACATGGATTGTTGATCTCCATGCAGTCCTATCAAAGCATATGAAAATTTCGACACAATGCTATAAAGATGAATGAAAACAGAAGACCATATGTAAAAGGCATAAGTTATCATTCTTGGCATTTGGAGCATGCCGGAATACAATGTATGAGCTTAACACAGAAGCATCTTTAAAAAATAGCATCTGTTCGGAAAACGGTGTACCAGACAGTAATTAGTGCAATGCGCTAACTACTCAGCAAACAGTCCATTAACAAGAAAGTTGTCAACTAAAGAAATCCAAGAACAAGTAGGGGGTTTCATGAATTTGCAGCAAGTTTATAGCACTCTGGTCTATGACTAAATAGTTGTGCTAAATAGGATCACAGAAACATCATTTGGAACAAATCTTTAGCTTTACGAGTGCAGTGTGGTTAACTTCAGTGCACAAGATTACTCCAGATAGATAAACAGAAGAAATCAACAAAGTTGTTCCCATACACTAAGTGACATCAAAGAAGTTGTGTAACCTAGTACTTACAACAAAGAGATGAATAAAAATCACATGGATTATCAACTGATAACAGATCTTATACAGTTGTATACTGCCGTACTACCAATTTCATAGTTCATACCAACATTGTTTTAACTCTGTTCTGGTGCTGGTGGAAGGTATGTATACTTAACCCAAATCAGTCGGTGTTTATAAGCAAAAGGTGGAAACTGGTTTGATCGGGTTCTAGTCGCATAACGAGACTGATGAACCCCATGGAGCATGAATATGATCAGAGTTTTGTTTACTTGAGCAAGGACATTATCTTATTAAAAATTATATCAGGAACTGCTTTATCAGCCTGATAAAAAAGACAGAATGTGAGGTTATGGGGCTTCCCCTTTGACACAGCTACGATGAGTTAAGCGAAGCTCAAACCTTGTCATGGTTTGCCTTGCTACTCACATCCCAGCGTTATTGTTTTCTTAGTCAAATTTTGGGTTCGAGAATGCAATTTTTTACATCCAGAAGAAATAGAAGAGACATGTGACATGTTGAAGATACCATACAAAAAGTTGAGCATTTGAACAGCAAAAGAAATAAGAAAAATATTTGAGAAAGACAGGCCCAGGGTCAGGGGTAAATAATTCGATCACAAAATGTAAATAAATGAATAGAGCCAATATTTTGCTCTTGGAGTGTTGCTGCCACCTATCACCAATTCAATGTCACTTTAAAAGTAAAACCACTATTTCACCTTTTATATAAAATCAGCAGCATTTTGTTTCAGAAAAAAAATAAAAGCATATGAAAATTGTGATATAATGTTATAAGGATGAAAGAAAACAGAAAGATCATATGCAAAAAGCATGCGCTATCATTCTTGGCATTTGGAGCATGCCGTAATACATTGTATGAGCTTAACAGATAAGCATCTTCAAAAAAACAGCGTCTGTTCGAAAAACAGTGTACCAGACAGTAATTAGTGCAATGCGCTAACTACTGAGCAAACAGTCCATTAACAAGAAAATTGTCAACTAAAGAAATCCAAGAACAGGTACAGGCTTCATGAATTTGCAGTAAGTTGACATCACTCTGATCTATGACTAAATAGTTGTGCTAAATAGGATGGCAGAAACATCATTTGGAACAAATCTTTAGCTCTAGCTCTTTTGAGAGCTAAAACTGAGGAAAAGAACCAGTAACCTGAGCTTGGCTTGCCAGGTTGAATTTTACGAGTGCACTGTGCTTAACTTGCACATGATTACTCAAGATAAACAGAAAAAACAACAAAGTTGTTCCCACACACTAAGTGACAGCAAAGAAGTTATGTAATCTAGTGCTCCCTCTAATCCATAAGAAGTGTCGGGGTTTTAGTTCAAATTTGAACTAAAATAAACTAAAACCCTAACACTTCTTATGGATCTTCAACAAAGAGATGAATGAAAATCAGATCTTATGCAGTTCTATTACTACCAATTTCATAGTCCATACCAACATTATTTTAGCTCTGTTCTTGTGCTGGTGGCAGGTATGTATACCTAACCCAGGTCAGTCGGTGTTTATAAGCAAAAGGTGGAAACTGGTCTGCTCGGGTTGTAGTGGCATAGTGACAACCAACGAAAATTAAAACAGATCAACATTGCTTACCCCATAGAGCTTGAATACGATCAGAGTATTGTTTACTTGAGCAAAGACATTATATTATTAACAATTATATCAGGAACTTTGTTCCTGAGATGAATGTTAATATGCCTAGACAGTTTAAATTCACAATGAGTGGTGCACTCCAATTTGCATGTGCATACATACAATGATATTGCAGTATTAATTTTCTTCGTGAGATGAATGGGAATGAACTTCACTTAGCAACTAGAATGGATGCATCTCGCGAGAGAAATTCATACCAATAAGCCAGTAAATGGTGCATAAGTATAATAATAATAACATCGCAGTAGCATGAACGCTAATTTTTTACCCTTCACTAACTTATGAGGGCAGGGCATGTATGAAACAAAAGTTGCACTGCAGTAGAATACTAATCAAGCAAATCTGAACCTGAGACTGAGAAGATGACTTACTATTACGAAGATTGATGCTCTTAAAGATGGACGTATTTGAGCCTAAAATCATCTGCCTCATTCGAGGAGTCAACTGAAGCAGAAGAGCATACCGCTTGATTCAACCTTAAAGGTGCCAGTTGCATAGCCCAAGATACTAAAAAGTAGGAGTGGTGTATGAGCATTCCAGATCTTATTGTGGCAGTTATGCTTATAAGCTCCAAAGTCATCATTGAAAGTCACATTTAACTTGCTACAGAGATCTCATAGCGAGGGCAAACAAAGCCAGAAATAACCAAAACTACACCATTTTTATTTTCAAGAAAATAATAAAGGGAACGTGAATTCAGAATGATCGTGGCAAGCTCAAATCTATTCTTACAAAAGTTGCGAAAACTGCAAAGGTTCCTTGGTCAGCATCACTTTAGCTGAAAACATTGCAAGGAGCAATGTCAGCAACATTGCGACATTCATGTCTATAACATAATTGGTGAAGGATGGTTGCCCTCACAAAAAGGTTAGGAACAGAAAGTTTGTTCACTCCACAAATGAGCTGAATCCATATCTAGAAATATCTACAGTCTATTTCAATTTTAATTCCAATATAAAGCATATCTGCAATCCAGGAAATCATAATTTGCATGACTGATCTCTGCCCCAAATCTGATCAAATCATTGTCATCCCAAACAAGATGTAAGTATTACCTACTAGACTGACATCTCTTTGCAACTATTACGTAGCCCAGGTGCAAGTCTGACTTATTCCTAGTGAGATTTGTTTTTAGTGTTTTTGACCTTCTCGAAGCTAGGCTATCAAACATGGGTGAATTGGTTCTATGCCACTCCTCAATTCACAAGTTGTGTTTATGCCATTACAAAAACTGAAGTTGTGTTTATGCCACTCTCAATTCTCAATACCTCCTTCTATGCCATTTTCAGCAATACAACGTAAAAACGGTTCAGTAAATAGTCGTATTTCAGTTTATACCTTCGTATTGACCAAAAAACAATGTGTTCAGATTTTGGTCCCCCTTTTAGGTGTTTCGAGCACCAAAAAATCCAAAATTTTCAAATTTTGGCAAAAATTTGAACTTCTCAGAATTTTTTTGAAAAAATTACAGAATGTCAAGATCACTAATATGAATCTACTGTTGTAATATGATGTTAAAATGCCACAGGGTTATTTTGGTCAATACGAAGGTATAAACTGAAATACGACTATTTACTGAACCGTTTTCATGTTGTATTGCTGAAAATGGCATAGAAGAAGGTATTGAGAATTCAGAGTGGCATAGACACAACTTCAATTTTTGTAATGGCATAAACACAACTTGTGAATTGGGGAGTGGCATAGAACCAATTCACCATCAAACATCCCGCCATCCAGGTACGTACCAAGCTGCCTTCCAAGTTATTTCAATTTTCTTGTACGCCACCATGCAATAATAAAAGGGTCAGGATACCTCTAGCACTATATGCTACATTATGTGTTGACGGTTTTGAAATATATTAAAAGGGTAACTTTTTCCTACTAAACGTGATAACATGGTCTACAGTAGTACACCGGCAAATGGAATCACTCGTCATGATGATCAGCAAGGTAAGATAGCTGTGATTCTATTGTTTATTTATCAGAATTGATAAGAATCTGTATATGAGAAGTATTGGATTAAAATCAGCAGCATGTGTTAGAAAAAATTAAAGCATATGAAAATTTCAATGTAATGTTATTAGGATGAATGAAAACAGAAGACCATATGGAAAAGGCATAACCTGTCATTCTTGGCAAGCAGTAATACAATGAATTGAGCTTAACAGAGAAGCATCTTTTAAGAAAAAACAGCGGCTGTTCAAAAGCGGTGTACCAGACAGTAATTAGTCCAATGTGCTACCTACTCAGCAAACAGTCCATTAACAATAAATTGTCAACTCAAAAACCCAAGAACAAGTGGGTTTCATGGATTCACAGCAAGTTGATAGCACTCTGATCTATGACTAAGTTCTACCAAAGAAACAAATAGGATAGCAAAAACATCATTTGGAACAAATCTTAAGCTCTAGCTCTTTTCGGAACAAAAACTGGAGAAAAACAACTAGTCAACAAAGCTTGTCTTGCCAGGTCTAATTTTACGAGCACGGTGTGCTTAACTACAGTGCAGATCATTACTCCAGATATATAAACAGAAGAAATCAACAAAGTTGTTCCCATACACTTAGTGAGAGCACTGAATTGTGCAACCTAGTACTTACTCAAAACAAAGATACGGAAAAAAAAATTACATGGATTATCAACTGATAACAGGTTTTATACAGTTGTACTACCAATTTCATAGTACATACCAACATTATTTAACTATGTTCTTGTGCTGGTGGCAGGTATGTACTACACAACTTAGAATCATTTACAAATATACTTAACACAAGTTAGTTGGTGTTTAAAAGCAAAAGGTGGAAACTACTTGTAATTGGGTTGCAGTGGCATAGTGACGAAAAGTAAACAGATCGAACATTGCTTATCCCATGGAGATTGAATACAGTCACAGTTTTGTTTACTTGAGCAAGGACATTATCTATTTATCTTATTGACAATTATATCAGCAATTTTCTTCGTGAGATGAATGAGGATGAACTGGACAGGTTAAATTCATAATGAATTGCGCACTCCAATTTGCAAGTGCATACATATAACGATATCACAGTAGCAAAAAAAATTCGTGAGATGAATGAGATTGAACTTCACTTGGCAACTAGAATGGCTACATCTCACGAGAGAAATCCATTCCAATAAGCCAGTAAAATGTGAATACATATAATGATACTGCAGTAGCATGTATGCTAATATTTTTACCATTCACCAACTTATGAGGTCATGTATAAAACAAAAGTTGCACTGCAGTAGAATACTAATCAAGCAAATCTGAACCATAGACAGAGAAGATGGCTTAATAATACACAGATTGATGCTCTTAACATTGGACGTATTGGAGCACAAAATCATTTGACTCATTCGAGGAGTAAACTGAAGCAGAAGAGCATACCACTTGATTCAACCTTGGAGGTGCCAGTTGCAAAACCCAAGATACAAGAAAGTAGGAACGGTGTATGAGCATTTCAGATCTTATTATGGCAGTTATGTTTATAACCTCTGAGGTTATCATTGAAAGTCACATATAACTTGCTACAGAGATCTCATGTCAAGGGAAAACAAAGCCAGAAATAACAAAAACTACACCATTTTTAAGAAAATAAGAAAGGAGAACGTGAGTTCAGAATGATCATGACTAGCTCAAATCAGTTGTCTTTCAAAAGCTGCGAAAACTGCAAAAGGCTCCTTGGTCAGCATCACTTTAGCTGAAAAGATTGCAAGGAGCAACGTCAGCAACATTGCAACATTCATGTCTATAGTTAATTGGTGACTGGTGTGGTAATTGGTGAGTGAGGATGGTTGCCCTCGCAAAAGATTAGGAACGGATAGTTTGTTCACTCCACAAATGAGCTGAGTCTAGAAAGATCTAGTCTATTTCAATTTTAATCCAAATTCAAAGCAGATATTCTGCAATCCAGGAAATCATAATTTGAATTTGACCAATGTATGTCCCAAATCTGATCAAATGACTGTCTGCCCAACCAAGATGTAAGTATTATCTACTAGACTGACGTCTATTTGCAGCCATTATCTAGCCAAACTACAAGTCTGACTTATTCCTAGTGAGATTTGCTTAGTGTGACTTTGAGCTTCTCAAAGCTAGGCTATCAAACATCCAGTTACGTATCAAGCTGCCAGCTAAGTTATTTCTAATTTTCCTGTACACCACCATGTAATAATAAAAGGTCTAGAGTTGACGGTTTCAAAATATATCAGAAGGGTAAGCTTTTCCTACTCCTACTAAATGTGATAACATGTTCTACAATAATACACCCTGTGTCAAATGCAATCACTCATCATGACAATAAGCAAGGCTACGATAGCTGCAATTCTTTTGTGTATGTATCATAATCTAATAAGAATCCGTACATGAGAAGTACTGGGTTAATTATCTACCTTGCTATGGAGGCCTGATGACTCTTATGACATCTCATGCCATCCAGAGACCAGAGGGAGCCTTAGGCATACATTTAGATTTTACCTTCCAGATATAAAACAGCCATAGAAACTAAGAATCTAAAGAAGCTTTGTACATCTCAATAAGGTAATGTATATTACAGCATATGGAACTAGCAACTCACAGTGGTATGTGATTGCCTTCTGAAACCGCTCTTCTGGAGGCACTAAGTTGACCCAAGCTGCTGAAAGCTGTGAGTGGAAACCCCTACTTTGACGGTACTAAGTTGAAGCCTGTTGAGAAATCCCAACCAAAGCCGCCACCCCATCATCTCAAATTAGCAGCAATGGGCAAGCTCAAGTCACCATCCCATGTTAATCATAACCATCATGTTCATCATTGTCCTCGAGACCAGACCCGTCATCGTCCACAATCTCCATTCCAAAGCACTCAACATCAGCATCCTCATCCATCCCGTACCCTTGAAACTCCTTGTCTCCATCCAGTGCACCCTCTTCATCATCATCCTCGTCCAAAACCAGCTTGGACAAGCCCTTCCCACGGTACAGCACGCCAGTGCGCATCACGTAGTGCACCTTGTCCCTCACCGCGGCGAGGGGGTGCTGCTCCACGAGCTTCCCCCTCTCGTACCCCTCGCGAAGCACCAGCGTGGTCGTCTTGCACTTCAACGACAGGTAGAAGACCCCAGGGTAGCGCGTAAACAGCCTCGTGAACTTGTGAGGCAGGCCGAGCTCCTCCCGGAGCAGCCGGATGGCGTTCCTCCGCACCATCTTGTGCACCATCAGCCCGAGCAACTCGTGCAGCAAAGCGATGTTCCTCTTCTCGTAGATGTCGCTGTCGGGGTCGATCCCTGAGGCGTCATCGTAGGGCGAGATGTAAGGCAGCCGGTGGAAATCGTCCATCCAGGCCTTGACCTTCTTCATCCCGCCGTACCCTCGCGGGAACCGCATCGGGAACGCGAGGGGGGCGAGTGAGGAGGACGGCGAGCGGGACATGGCGCGGTAGGTCGCCCCCGTGATGGCCTCGGCGTGGCGGCGCTGCAGGGAGGATACGGCGATGTCCTCCGGGAGGTGGGAGGTGGAGAGCGAGATGTGGTTGTTGGAGACTGTGAAGAGGTCGGGGTGAGTGGAGGGGAAGGCGGAGGCGAAGTCGTAGGGCAGGCCGAGGTCGAAGCGGAGCGGGAGGATGGAGGCCAGCGGGAGCGACCTGGAGCGGGTGAGGAGGAGGAGGCGCGCGAGGCGGAGGTGGGAGTCGGCGGCGGAGGCGCGCGCGAGGCGGGCGAGGAGGATGTCGGAGGCGGGCGTGAGGGAGAAGGCCGGGAGGGAGGGGAAGCGAGGGTGGGGTTGCTCGGCGAAGAGGGTCGGGTGGCGGCGGAGGAAGCGGAGCACCGGGAAGGTGAGGCCGAGCGGCTTCTGGAAGCGCGCGAGGGCGCGCGCCGGCACGGGGGGCGACGGCTGGCGGGCGAGGTAGTCCAGCAGGAGGCAGGACGAGCGGATGGAGGTGGTGCGGGCGATGAGGTGGTCCAGGCCTCGGTTCTTCACCCACTTCAGCCGCACCTTCTGCATGGCGCAGGTAGCTGGTGCGGAGAAGCGGCGGCGGCGGCGGCGAGGTTGGCGGCGCGCGTGGAGTGCTCGGGGAAATGTCTACGAGGAGGAGGTGGCGAAGCCGGGCACAGGTGGAAAATTGCGAAGCAGACAAAATTAGAC
The DNA here is from genome assembly GCF_022539505.1 of Lolium rigidum. Classification (NCBI taxonomy): domain Eukaryota; kingdom Viridiplantae; phylum Streptophyta; class Magnoliopsida; order Poales; family Poaceae; genus Lolium; species Lolium rigidum. The sequence continues at coordinate 87,205,593 of NC_061514.1, read as the reverse complement.
GGGCCAGGTTCGTTCCACACAGCCCAATATGCCCTACTAGGCTACTAGACTAGGCCGTTCGGGTCCATATAATTGGGCCTTTTTTACAGTCCATTACGTGCATACACGAGCACACTTGTGATTTCGCAAAAGAAAAGAAAAAAACGAATACACTTGTGAGTTGTGACTGGCAGCTCCTTCTTCAACTCTTCAAGCCGTGCGACAAGTACTCAAGTAGTTCATGTTCATCGTTTCAGTCTATCAGATTCCCCAAACAGAGAGTTCTCTACGCCTCTCCACTAGCAGTTTCAAAAAACTAGGACGTGCAATATGATGTCTATCGTAAAAGACCAGCTCTCGATCTCAACTGCCACCAACAAACCACAGCATGTAGTGCGTGACCTGAACAGCCCCGTGCAATGCTGAACCATCGAATTGCTGTGACAAGTATAGCTAAGCCAAAACGAAACGACATCGTCCAAAACAGACTTTCAGCGAATTATAGTACCTCGGCTGGATTCAACACCACGTCTCAAAAATCTTTGGAAGACGCTTTGAACGCTGACCGAGATGCTCTTAAGACTACCAAGACTTCAAAACTCCGAAGTCAGCCCGCGTGGTGGAGGTTGCTCCGTCTCTATTTAATCCTAGTAGTGGGGAAATATATATCATATATGGTACACACGAGTACCGGTGATCTTTTTATATAAAAATTTGATAAATCATATTTTTAAGTTTAAAAATTGAAAAATATTATGATGTAGCCAGTAATGTATCTCACAAACGTGCAATTTTTCAAATGGAAGAAATGTCTAATTTGGGCTACATAAAGTTGACAATAGTGTAGATCTAAGCATAATGATTTCAAAACTCTAAAAAAAGGCAGACTTTGTCATTTTTTTGTAGCTTAGAATACAAAATATCTGAAATTAAGATGTTGCATGTTAGTAGAATATATCATTAGCTAATTTTAGAAAAAACTGTAAATATAAATTTTAAATTTTCTAATATGCCGAGAGCACTGGTGCTCAGAAGCCAAAATGACTTTCCGCGGTAGCAGTTGCTAGATTTCAGGTACTAGTAAGTTATACTTCCTATTCTAAATTAGTTGTCACCTCTTTTTTGTAAAATGAGCGAACTTATACATCGTACATCAAAACATGTTTAGATATATTTGTATAGAGGCCAAATTTAAGCAAAGCTGCGACAACTTGCTTCATATTTTAGTTTCAAACTTCCCACACATACCCACGTTACGTTCATTATCTATGTGCACATATTTTTTACGAAATTTTCTGAATTCTAAAAATACGATTGAACATTGCGAAAATAACATACATTTTCTTTCAGCCCCGTCTTTTCTAACATGGGAAGCAGCCTTCACCACACATTTAACAGGACCAAACCTGTCTTAGTGTTAATCTTTTGCCTTTCAAAAGAAAAAAATCTACCCAACTTCATCTAGATATGAATTTATATATTCATATCTTAAATATATATACTTTTTCGTATCTAAAAGAAAATGCTGTAGGAAGTAGGATTTCTAAAATGGCGCCAAAGCTATTTGCATACCTAAACCAACACAAATTGCACACAAGTGCGTACCAAGAATGTAAAAGTATAACGAGTGGGATGAATCGGGCAGGCAGAGTTGATTCATTTGACTTACCTTTTAGACTCTAAACTCATTTTTTACTACCTTCATCCCAAAGGTTAAGACTTATATTTTTTTAGAGTCAAACAAGTAAAGTTTGACCAAGTTTTTAGAAGAATCTATGAACAAATATGATATTTTGTAGATACCATATGCAAATATATTTCATTATCTATCTAATGATATTGATTTTGTATTTTTCATGTTAATAATTCTTGGTAAAAACTAGATCAAACTTGATATAGTTTGACTTTCTGAAAAAAATATAGGGCTTAAGCTTTAGGATGGAGGTAGTACTTTTTAATAAGAGTGTGGTTAGCTCCGAGTCAAGTGAGAACTAACTTAGTTCTTAAATTACGTCATTAAATGTTAGTTGTAACACATGTTGCAACTTATAACTAGGAGAAATCATGTCTAACAACTGGAGTATTTTTCTCAGTTGCACACTTCCAATGAAAAAAAAAACTCAATTACAAAACTAGCTAATAAATCTAAATTTAATTATCCCAGTTATCACACTTATCCCACTTTCACATCTCTAGCGTATAAATTGCTCACTTCTGCTGGTGATCGCCACGGCCCCAACAATATTTACTGTCGGGCTTCTGCTGTAGTTTCCATCGAAGGCAAAACCAGCGCACACTCGTTATAGCGTGCATCCATCCGCGCACACACGCAGAGCCAGAATGGCGGCCGCGCCGGCGCATCTCCACGTCGAATCCATACAGACCGCGATCCCGATACGCATCGCGGTGGAGCGCGGCCGGACGCTTCCCATCGCCGTGTCCGGAACGCCGCCGATCACCGCTGAGGAGCTGCAGCGCCGGTTCCGCGTGGTGCTCTACTACCGCGACGCGGACGGCGATCACCGGCCGGACGACGAGGCGAGGGCGCGGCTCGAGCAGGCTACGTGGGTGCAGGAGGCGCTCAGCGCGGCGCTGTCCGACGAGCCGAAGATGGCTGGGCGGCTGCGGCGGCGCTCCCGCGGTGACGGCCCGTGGGAGGTGAAGCTGAACGACTCGGGCTTGCGGCTGCTCACGGCGTCGGCGGACACGACCATGGCAGCGTTCCTGGAGGCCGGTGACCGGGGAGCAAGGAGGCCGCGCTGGCTCTGTGGACCGACGTGGACACGCAGGACCCCGAGATGTGTGCACCGTTCTTCATGCAGGTAGTAACGTACAGACATGGAATTCAGAATTTCCCTTCGTGCTTTTTCTGTTCCGTGCTCCCTTTGAAAATTTTGAGGTGCAGTTGACATGGTTCAGCGACGGCGGCTACGCCATCGGCGCGTGCTGCAGCCTGCTCCACGCCGACCCGCTGTCTCTGATCAACTTCCTCAAGACGTGGGCTCGAGCGCACGCCGAAGTGCAGCAGCAGAGCAAGCTCGTCCTCAACCCGGTGATCCGGTACACGCGCTATTTCCGCAGCCCGCGCGCCGCCACCAAGCGCCTCAGGTCCTTTCCCCTCGTCCCCACGGCCGACGGCGCCACCACGACGACAACCGTGCTCTTCAGGATCGTCGGCGATGATGCGCCGGCAGACCGCGGCGCGCTCGCCGATGCGTGCGTCGCCCAGGCCAGCGAGAAGCTGGGGCTCGAGAGGCCGGCGCGGTTCACGGTTCTCGCCGGCGACGGCTTGGGAGGGCTGAACGTCGTGCGCGCGTCCAAACCGGGAGTTGACGGAGAGACCACGCCGCAGTGTCCTGTCCAGGAGCTTCGAGTCGCATGCTGGAACGAGGCCGGTCTCGAGGAGGTCGTGCTGGATGGGTGCAAGCCTCTGCACGTCTCGTGCGATATCGTCTCGCCTTGCGCCGACGAGGGGCTTGTCGTTGTGATGCCGGCAGCGGCAGGGTGTGCCGAGTTCTTCATCAGTGCAACTATTCCGAGCTAGGAAGCATAGCTAAGCTGGGATGTGAGATATCTGGTTTACATGCGAAAATACGTATTGGCTCCTAGGTACTCGATCATGAACCATGCATGAACCCGAGTTAATGTAATATCCTAAAATCCATATTTTTAGCGCTCTAAAAAATCTGAAAACAAATATGTACGGATAGAGGATGCTCGCATGCATGTATGTGCGTATATGCGTGCCAGTTTTCATAGTCAAATTCAAAATTACGTAGCTGAGCTAAAAATGACAAGTTTTGAATAAACAGCTCAAGAAAACTTGCTACTTCTGAAATTTCTGTAACTTAAGGGTTGGTAATACTATGTAACTTAATTAATTAATATCTCTGACTAAGTATAATCAGGTTTAGGAGTACCCACGTCTATGAAATTCCCTTTGGATTTACATGGTCGATATGTCTTTGGAGAAACCCTTTACTTTTTTTTGTTTGTTTGTTTGCAGAAACCCTTTACTTACTCCCTCCATTGGGTACATACTCCTCCCCTTGAAATGTTTATAAGACCTATATTATGTTGAAAAGTCAAACTAAATAAAGTTTCATTTTTTTTAGAAAAAGTATCAATGACTATAAAATTATACAAATATTGAAATTTGTATAATTTTATAGTTTGTATAATTTTATATTGACATGTTAACGATTTTTTCTAAAACTTGGTCAAGCTATACATAGTTTGTCTTTTAGGAAAAAAATAATAAGACTTATTACTGGAACGAAGGTAGTATATCAATCAATTGATTACAGAGCACCTCCGGCACCAGACGAGTTGGTTGTGACGTCGGTGCAACCTTCTCTGCCATGACTTCCGCCTCTCTCTCTCTCTCTCTCTCTCTCAAAACGAGACATGCAGAGCGGTTGCTTCTACATAAAATGAAATTTTGAAAACATGACCAAAAAGAGGTAGCGTTGAATGAGCTGCGCGATAGAGTAAAAAAATGAGACAACGTGCGCTGAGATTCGGGAAACAGGTCGGACGGTCCAAAAAGGATGTGTGCCAATTATAAAACATCTTGCTCTTTAATACAAAAAGTGAAAAACAACCTAAAACATCTTTATGGGGCTTCTCTGTTCTCCCGTTGAGAGTCTCATGTGGCTGCCTAGTGCCCCTCTCTTTCCCCTCCGACGGCGGTGCCATATGATGTGAGAATGAGATCGAGAGGAGGTTGGGCCTCTCATGTATATAGTAGATGTAGGTTTAATTTATTGTTGTTGTTTCCTTTGATGGTGTTTGGCTTCGTGCCACTCTCCTCCAGAAGCTCTCTCCCATGCAGCTAGCGAGATACGACCAAGGGTCACAACTGTGTCTCTCTTGCTGTCCTACATGGTGGAGGAGGAAGGATGGGCTTATCTGCAAGGGGTTTTTCAAATAAGCTACAAGTTTTGGAGATCTAGGGTTCCACTTTCTTCTTCCTTGTCATCATGGAGAGAGATGGGATCGAGAGGGTGAATCAACTCCGAATTTGCGCAAATCCGGTGTTTGTTGTGGATTTGTTGAAGTTGCTCAAGTGATTTGGAGTTCATCCCCAACACCGTTGGAGACAAGCCGTGACCGTCAAGCTATTGGCTTTTTCGCCTAAAAGGGCGTCCACGCCATGCATCAGCGCCATCTTCAATTCAAAAGTGCTTTCTTCGATGCCATCGCAAGCTCAACCTCCATGCATGTCGGCTAAGTCAGAGGCCCTCTAGCTTCTGCATGGTACTTCCTGCTTGTGTCTTCGCAAGCGGCGACGTCCCCGGTGACGATGCAGATGCCCATGCTCTTAAGCTCCATCGCAAAGTAGGGGGAGAAGGACCAATCGTGATTTCCATCTTCTATCTAGGGTTCTTTCTGTAAAATTAGAGCACCCTTCCCTACTTCAAAAACAAAAGCCCTAAAACAAGGGAGGAAAGAAAAAGGAGAAAGAGGAGAAAATAAACCAAACCGGTCTCGGGCGGTTGCAGATCCGCATTGTTCACTCCTCTTCCTCCACCAGCCATCGCTCGATCTTCGGCGATTACATTGCCGCATCGCTGTTAGCCGACCCTGAACATCGCCGGTACGCCGTTTTTCCTATTGAAGCATTTTATTTTCGTTATTTCCACTTCAATCTTTCTTTTCCCCAGCAAGATCGCTATTTGGCCGAGCGGCATGTCACCGTCATTGTACCGAAAGCGGCGTTCGCCCGTGGCTGCGTGCGGCATGGAGCGCCCTTCAGGCCTGACTGCGCGCAGCAACAAGCGCCCTCGACTAGCCTGTGCTGCCATCTCAGAAGAAGAATCTAGGATACGGAGGACTTACTTCCTAGACATAAACCCGCCGAAAAGAAACGATTCGGGCTCGCTCTCGCCCCCCGCGCGGGCGAGAGGGAGCTAACCCTAGCTAGCGCCGCCGCCAGGCCCCCCTTCTCCTCCCCCTCCCCTCCGCCGCTGCCGGCGCGTGCCGCCGGGCGTTAATCGTGCGGTGCCGGCGGCGGCGGCCGGCCATTCCCCGCGCGCGTGGAAAGGAGGCGCGGCGCTCGGCGCCCGCGGCGGTGCTCTTCGGCGGTTGTCGGTCCGGCGCGGCTGGGTGGATACGGTGGCGACGGTGCTGCTCCTTGGCGGCGGGGTGGCGTTGTGCGGGTAGGCGGCAGGCTGGTCGCCGGCGTGCGGCCGGCGAGGTCGTCTCGGCCCGGATCCGGACCAGCTTGGGCCCAATCCGGGCTTGGACGGGCTGCCCTACACGCGCCGTGGTCGTTCCCCGGAGGTGGCGGAGGTGCGGCGGTGGGTAAGGTTGTGGCGGCATCGCCGGCCCGGCTTGCCGTAGCGCGGGCAGCGGAGACTAAACGGGCCGGCTTGGACCTGGCCGGGCCGCTCGGGTCCGGTGTGTCTCTCGCCGCTACGTCCGGTCGGCTACCGCGAAGGCGGTGGAGGTAGTGCCCCCCGCACGGCTGCGGTGCTACTGCCCCTTACCCGATGTCCCTTTCCTTCCTCTAGGCCTCGCGACGGTGTCCACAGTGAGACGGCGAAGTTGTAGTCAAGACCGTGGTGGCGCATGCTGGTGGGCGACATGTTGGGTGGGCTCTTTGGATCGTTCAGGGTGGTGTTGGTCGGGGTCAGGAGAAATCCTTGCCGGCTCGTTCGGCACCGATGCGGTGACGCCTGCGGGTGCCATCCTTCCTTACTGAAGGGCATCGGGTGTACCTCCCTCCTCACCCCCGCCGCGTACCGGGGGAAGCCCTAGGACTTGTCCGGGCAGCAGCGGCGTTGTCGTTGATGTCCTTGTTGGAGGTGTTGCTTGGTATGGGGGCGATCGAGAGTGCAACGAGCGTGGTGGGACGTGTCCGGAGGGCGCAGCGGTGGCGACTCGTCTTCGTTTTTCCGTCGAGCTGCCGATAATGGCATTTTGTTTCTCTTTCTTTCTTTTTGTGTCTTTTTCTTTTGGGCTTGATTGTGCTGTGGCCCCAGCGTACTCGTTGTATCGTGTGGTTGCTATATTAATATAGCGGGGCGAAAGCCTATTTCGAGGAGAAGAAGAATCTAGCTGGGCGTCTCTTCTCATGAAGGCCGGAGGGGAGGACTAGCTAAGGGAGGTTCAAGTCTCCGCGCTGTTGAGGGGCTTACTTGGTGTCCGGGCTTCACAGCAGCGGTATGAAAGTGGGGGCGACAACACATGTGAAGCGCGAGTCCTACCTTTCAGGGTGAAAATCCAAGGTCCGGCCTTAACCGGTTGTGCCTCGGCGGTGACCTTGGTGGAGGCATTGTTTTGAGAGTGGGGACTATCTTCAGGGTGAAAACCTAAGATCTTTGATCGGGCGACGACGGTGTTGGAGCACTGTTCCCTTCTTGGAGGCGTCGTTTTTTGGAGAGTGCAATTCAGGTGTTGTCATGGTGGTGGATGCATTGCTGTTGTTAGGTCCGTGATACTGTAGCGGGACTTTTGTTTCTTAGTTTTTTTTTTGGCTGTGTGCATCCGTAGTGCCATTAGGGTGGTGCGTTGTTGCAGAGGGCTGGGTTTAATTGGTATCTCTCGATATTAATATATTTCCTTTATCGAAAAAGTTGGGCGTCTCTTCGGTGCAGATTTAGTTCGCCTGATTGGGTTGAGGGTGCTAGCGGGCGATTTGATGGACTACATCCGCTTCAGGGCCGTTTGCGCACACTGGCGATCTAGCTCAGACTGTCCACGCGGCCGCGGCGTCGTAGACCCGCGCTTTCACCCTCGCCGGTGGATGATGCTGCCCGAGGGCCACGGCCTCTACCCTGGTCACGGCAAGCTACGTGGTTACATCCGCTTCTTCAGACTTTGAGTCTTGTACGTTTAAATTCTCTAGTCGTTTTTTGAATGCTGTAGCGCATAAGTTAGCTCGCTCCGCCGAGCCTTTGGTTTGTAAAATCTCTGTGGGTGTTATCCCGGAGCTTATCCGTGATGAACTGTGTAATGATGTTAGCTAATCAATAAAGTGATATATTCTCAAAAAAAAAAACCTCTCCACAGGCGTCATCGTCCGCGTCCTGCTCCCGCTTTTCAGGAACCACTGCATCCTCGACTCAGTCGATGGCCTCCTCCTCCTGCAGCGGGACGAAGACACCGTCATCCGTCTCCTCCACCCCTTCACCGGTGACATTGTAGACCTCCCGCCACTCGCCACCCTCATGCGTCTTCCCTGGAGCCAATCTGAATGTGACAATGACTTGGACGTATTTTAGAAAGATCGGCGCTACCTCCGTCGGTGTTAGTGCAGGTGGAGTCATCACTGTCATGATTGTACTTCATAGCATATCGATGCTAGCCTTTGCTACTTCCACAGACCATCAATGGAATGTTCCACCCTGGAGGCTCTCACCATTTTGGAGGCTAATATCATCCCAAGGCAAGCTATACATGATGGATAATCCCACACTTGACACTACTCATCCCGGTGACACTCAGATTTACAGATCGACCCGCCGCAGCATGACGAGACAGGCTCAGCTTCGTCCTCAACGCCATCGCAGAAGTTGGTTGCCACATGCCCGGCCGGCAAGATGCCTGTCCCTCAATACCTGGCAGAATGTGACTCGGAAGTCCTGTTCATAGGGTATAGAGACGGATTCTTTACACACCCTTTAGTTTACAGACTGTCTGACCTTACCCTTGACAGGGTTGCACCGGTAACTAGCATCGGAGGCAATGTTCTGTTGATTGATGAAAGGATTCTAAGTGTCAGGGGTGACACCATCGTAGCTGTTCATCCGACGGACCTGTATTTGGCGCAACGCAACCTCAACAGTCACACATGGTTACCGGCAACGGATGGATGTATCGCAAAACGTGATGTGTCAATGCCTTATAGCCTCATTTACCATATCTTCACCTGTTGCAACCGTGCTATTTGGTGAGCTAATTGTTGATCCCAAACTTTGTTTTCCCTTAATCAGAGCCTTTTGGTTTTACTTGGCGACGAGCTAATTGTTTACCACATATCGTACAGGAACAAGAACAATTAGTTATCAGCAAAAGAATCAGAATAATTGGAAGGTGAAGTGCAAGTGGCGCCTGGGGGTAAGTCTGACCTGCAATACATTGATTCTATTATAGTGCTTTTTTTTGGCTTGTTCTACTTCTGCTAATGATCAACCACACAACTTTAATATAGCTAGGTCATTAACAAAATATTAGTAATCATCCTTTGTGATTAACTCGTGCTATGCAATCATCCTGGAAACTTATGATATGCAATCATCCTTTGTGATTAACTCGTGCAGTCAACTTCGGTTCAGGCAACTTCAGATACGTTTTTATAATTAAACACTCCAAAGTTGTCCGTGAATAGTAGTATCATTTGTCGCATCCTCTCTCATTTTGTACTCTTCACAGAAAATGTATTTGAGCTTGAAATTTTGTTCACTTGATTTCAGATTTTGTACCAAAATAGGAATATTTTCACCAAAGCAAATCAAATGATTTCTTAGCTTCACATCTAGAGCAAAACATATTGGGGCAGATTTAGGAGGTCATCATTTCTCTGTGTAGATACCACGTTGTGCATGTTTTTTTTCTTTGCTTTTATTTGATCATATTGGTTCGCTTTGCTACATGTTCTTCTTTCACTAGGCATAAATAATCTGGACCATGGAGGTGATGGATGGCTTTACTCTGCATCTTTACTACCATGGAAAGGAGGGGTGGTAGTGGCTGATTAATTGTAATCAGAGGCGACCCATGAATCAGATAAATATAAGAAGCATATGGATCAAATAGTGTTTTCACAATAGTTCAATGCGGGGACATGAAAACAATACATTACATGTTTCAAAACACATTTCAATGTTCACACTTCACAGGTTCACAACATATTCAAATATTTGCAAGTCCATAACACATTCAAATGCTCATATGCTCCAATAGTAGATAATATAGAAATGAGCAAGAACTCCCCAAAAACTAGTGAAACTCCGATGGTCGAGGACAAAAGTTGAAATGTCCAAATGCAGCCACACATAGACTATACAAGATAAACATAGAAAGATGGATTAGTAAATCATATGAACATACCTTCAAAATATTTTCATCTTGCTCCATGAGGCAAAGAAATATACTAAGATGGTACCAATGATGAGCTAATTAGCTTTAAAATGAAGAACAAATTGTGGTCCTCCATTTTCGCTAGCCAACAACTGCTTGGGTCAATCCACGGTTCTCTTCATTGACCCCATAGAGAACATACAATGTTCCCAACCACATTTGTTTCACACTGAGCTAAGTTGTATAATGTTGACAATGTTCACATTTTTTCTGAATCCATCAATAATTGTTTGAACTCGTGAATATATTTTCGAATGCTCGGATGTGCATTTCTTCATATCTTGTGAACACTTTTTTCAAATCAATGAACATACTTGTACGAACCCCGTGAACATTTTTTGGATCCGTGAAGGTACTTTTTTTCAAACTCGTGAATATTTATTGAATCCATGAACATACTATTTTTAACTCGTGATTTTTTTAATGCTGTGGAACATTATCTGACCATCGTTTTTTATAAAACATTAACGTCTTTTTCAAATTTTATGAATATTTTCACTTTCTCAAAAGGTATTCATGCTTCCAGAAAAATGGAATGACAAAAACATGAAAATACAAAAATGTACCTCCTCCGGCCCTAAATACATATCGCAGTTTTAGGCAAAATGTAGGCTAACATATGTCTAGGTCCATTGAATCAGTGACAAGTATTTAGGAACGGTGGGAGTAATAATAAATGTTCATGTATGTTAATAAATATTCATGTATTCGTGGAAAAGGTAAGTGAAAAACCTTAAATAGAAAAATAAAATGAAAACCCCAAAAAAGGGAAATATTATAGCGGTAAAAAAAGAAAAAGATTAGAAAAAATTGAAAGAGAAAAAATGTAGCAAGAAAACTAAATATAATTCTTTTTTGAACTTAAGAAGAAATAGAATCATAAAAGACAAGAAGCCAAGAAGTCTCTTTATGACTTCAGTCGGTACTTTCGTTCTAAAACTTTTGATAGGATGTTTTTAAGTCTCGGTTGATACCTTTTTTTAGGGTGTCCGATCCATAATTTTTTTTTTGGGTTTGAACCCGATCAATACTTGTCCAGTGTCCACACGTGATACCTGACAGGAGAAACGGAAACAAAGGGAATGAAATGGGCTAGGTCCAACGATGGGAAAATAATTTTATGGATGCTGGTTCACCGATTATCTTTGTGGACCAACTCCAGCAAATAACATGTGGCCAACAGACAAAAGTATACGAGATTTTCTATTAGATCTAAACTTATGCAACATGTCAATTGCAAGGATTGGTCTGCATAGGTAAATTTGTGGACCAGGTTTCATAAAATTATTTTCTAGTAACGTGAGGGGGTACTCGAATGCCCACAAAAGGCGCTAGGAATTGCCATGGTCCCCACTCGTCAAAGAAGAAATCGATCGCTGCCTCGCTGGTAGCTTTGCATGCGATGAGTTACGGCCCATGCAATTGCTCGGGTGGCTGGTGATGGGATTCGAAGTCGAGGGAAGACACACGTCGATCTAACAGAGGCGTGCTCATGATCTTGAGCTTGTTGGAGGACAATGCTTAGATCGGGATGGATGGGGAGGTAGCGGTGACGGTCGTAGGAGATGAGGGAGGTGGGCAGGTGGCGGTGTCTGCCCTAACTGGATGGGGATATGGTGGTGGAATAGAGGTGGGGGAAGGGGTGAAGGTGGAAGGAAAGAACAACCGGATGGAACCACTTGGCAGCCCTCTCCGCTATGACTTCTGCTTCTAATGAAAAGTTCGGGAAAAAAATGGCTAAAAAGGGTAGCGTTGATTGAGCCATGCTATACACAAAAGGAGTGAGAGAATGCGATGAGATTAGCGAAACAAATGAGACAATCAAAAAGTGACCATGCCCTAATTATAAAACAGTCAGTTGTTTAATACTTCCTCCGATCCATTCCAAAGAATAAAACACTTGCGTTTTGTGTGTATTTTAACCAAAAATTACTTAAGTATATACGATTATCGGTATAAAATTAGCATTATTAGAATTTTTTTAATATAAATCTAACGATACTAAGTACATATAATACAATTAATATTTTGTTGCTTAATTTTATCCATAAAAAATCATCTTAAAATATGCGTGCAATTTATTCATCGAAACGGGTAAGAAATACGAAATAAAAAGTAAAACAAGGACTAATAGGAGATGTGAAAAGAGAAGCCCTAAAACAAAGGAAAAAACAGAAAAATAGAAAAGGAGAAACCAAACCAAACCGACCTCGGGGGGGTTCCAGATCCCGTTGTGTTCACCCCTCCTTCCTTCACCAGCAATCGCCTATGCTGGATCTTCGGCGATCCGCATCGCCGCATCGTTGTTAGCCGAACCTGGACATCGCCGGTACGCCGTTTTGCCTGTCCAAGCATTCTATTTATCGTTCTTTCCACCATGGTTAAACCTATCTCGCTTCAATCTTTATTTTCCCCAGCAAGATTGCTATTTGGCCGAGTGGCATGTCACCGTCGATGTGCCGAAAGCGGCGTTCGGCCATGGCTGCGTGCGGCATGGAGCACCCGTGCAGCAACAAGCGCCCTCGCCTTATAGCCTCTGCTGCCATCTCGGACGAAGCATCTAGCTGGGCGTCTCTTCAGGCAGATTTGGTTCGCCTGATCGGTTCGAGGGTGCTAGCGGGCGACCTGATGGACTACGTCCGCTTCCGGGCCGTTTGCCCCTATTGGCGGTCTAGCTCAGTGTGCCCACGCGGCCGCGGGGTTGTCGACCCGCGCTTCCACCCGCGCCGGTGGATGATGCTGCCCGAGGGCAACGGCCTCCACCCTGGCCACGGCAAGTTACGTGGTTACATCCGCTTCTTCAACCTCTCCACAGGCGTCATCGTCCGCGTCCTGCTCCCGCTTTTCAGGAACCACTGCATCCTCGACTCAGTCGATGGCCTCCTCCTGCTGCAACGGGACGAAGACACTGTCATCCGCCTCTTCCACCCCTTCACCGGTGACATTGTAGACCTCCCGCCACTCGCCACCCTCATGCGTCTTCCTGGAGCCAATCTGAATGTGACAAGGACTTGGACGTATTTTAGAAAGATCGGCGCTACCTCCGTCAGTGTTAGTGCAGGTGGAGTCATCACTGTCATGATTGTACTTCATAGCATATCGATGCTAGCCTTTGCTACTTCCACAGACCATCAATGGAATGTTCCACCCTGGAGGCTCTCACCATTTTGGAGGCTAATATCATCCCAAGGCAAGCTATACATGATGGATAATCCTACACTTGACACTAGTCACCCCCGGTGACACTCAGATTTTCCAGATCGACCCACCGCAGCATGACGGGACAGGCTCAGCTTCGTCCTCAACGCCATCGCAGAAGTTGATTGCCACATGCCCGGCCGGCAAGATGCCTGTCCCTCAATACCTGGCAGAATGTGACTCGGAAGTCCTGGTCATAGGGTATAGAGACGGATTCTTTACACACCCTTTAGTTTACAGACTGTCTGACCTTACCCTTGACAGGGTTGCACCGGTAACTAGCATCGGAGGCAATGTTCTGTTGATTGATGAAAGGATTCTAAGTGTCAGGGGTGACACCATCGTAGCTGTTCATCCGACGGACCTGTATTTGGCGCAACGCAACCTCAACAGTCACACATGGTTACCGGCAACGGATGGATGTATCGCAAAACGTGATGTGTCAATGCCTTATAGCCTCATTTACCATATCTTCACCTGTTGCAACCGTGCTATTTGGTGAGCTAATTGTTGATCCCAAACTTTGTTTTCCCTTAATCAGAGCCTTTTGGTTTTACTTGGCGACGAGCTAATTGTTTACCACATATCGTACAGGAACAAGAACAATTAGTTATCAGCAAAAGAATCAGAATAATTGGAAGGTGAAGTGCAAGTGGCGCCTGGGGGTAAGTCTGACCTGCAATACATTGATTCTATTATAGTGCTTTTTTTTGGCTTGTTCTACTTCTGCTAATGATCAACCACACAACTTTAATATAGCTAGGTCATTAACAAAATATTAGTAATCATCCTTTGTGATTAACTCGTGCTATGCAATCATCCTGGAAACTTATGCTATGCAATCATCCTTTGTGATTAACTCGTGCAGTCAACTTCGGTTCAGGCAACTTCAGATACGTTTTTATAATTAAACACTCCAAAGTTGTCCGTGAATAGTAGTATCATTTGTCGCATCCTCTCTCATTTTGTACTCTTCACATAAAATGTATTTGAGCTTGAAATTTTGTTCACTTGATTTCAGATTTTGTACCAAAATAGGAATATTTTCACCAAAGCAAATTAAATGATTTCTTAGCTTCACATCTAGAGCAAAACATATTGGGGCAGATTTAGGAGGTCATCATTTCTCTGTCTAGATACCACGTTGTGCATGTTTTTTTTTCTTTGCTCTTATTTGATCATATTTGTTTCGGTTTGCTACATGTTCTTCTTTCACTAGGCATAAATAATCTGGACCATGGAGGTGATGGCTGGTTTACTCTGCATCTTTACTACCATGGAAAGGAGGGGTGGTAGTGGCTGATTAATTGTAATAAGAGGCGACCCATGAATCAGATAAATATAAGAAGCATATGGATCAAATAGTGTTTTCACAATAGTTCAATGCGGGGACATGAATACAATTACAAGTTTTACGGTGGTTGGCATTTTTAATAACCGTCTATCCACCTCGATCTAACGGTGTTAAATAGACGGAACCAAAGTAACGGAACCAAAAATATGGGACCGGAACCAAAATTTGTGGGACCAGAACCTCAAATATATTTTGTGAATATTATAAAAGATGAGCGTCCTTTTAAGTGGCAAGGCAACCGATGAAACTACACTAATTTTAAAGCAACAAATAATTGAGCATTTGTGCACAGATCTTAAAGCTACCATCAATCTCTCATGAACGAAATATATGTACTGATATCACCGTCGCTCTCATCCTCTCACTCTCAACCATTCTCTCCCGGCGATCCCCTCAACGGAGGGAAGCGGCAGAGGCGGCAACGTTCTTTATCAACCTGGATCAACACGGCCGGGCCGGCGAGGGGAGGAGCGGCGGCGGCGTTCTTTATCAACCTGGATCAACACGGCCGGGCCGGCGAGGGGAGGAGCGGCGGCGGCGTTGGTCGTGGCCGGCGAGGAGAGGAGCGGCGGCGGCGTTGAGTGGCTGTCCCCCGTCGGAGCTAGGCGAGAAAGGAGCGGGCGGCGGCGCCGCAACTTCACATCCCGGTAAGGTTGTTCTTCTCCTATAGATGCATTTGTTCTTGATGTCATTGGGGAAATAGAAATATGTTTGTGCGGTATGGTCCTTGCCAGGTACCTGACTATAGAATATGAACATAGCATTGTCAATGCATGCATATCCATTATTATTTTTGGTCTAAGATTTTCGTTTCGTTCTGGGAGATACAAGCTCATGAAACTGTAGAGTTATGGACAATAAATTGTTCTCACGTTTCAGGCGAAGACACTGCGTCCTTTGGTTGGATGTAAGATTCACTTCATACTTTGTCTTGAACTTCAATTACTGAAGCTTTGTGCCATTTTCTTGTTTGGCAGTGGTGGCCATTTGTTTGATTACTCAAGTGCATTTGGGGATCACAGTTTTGCATGTCACAATGTTTAATCCTCCGCAGTTGATCTACCGACCTGACATAGAAGTAATTCTTGGGGTTCATTATTTGTTTCTTTAATGTATTGGATTTGTAAGTAGCAAGATGAACAATGCTCCTGACTGGGTAATATAAAACAAGATACCAGTCGATGGCAGCTAATCGACCTTTGAGGGGGGGCTTTTTCTTGTTTAGTACATTGCTTCCGAGGCGGTAGTGGTGATTTGTTGGCGAAGAAGAGTGCGTCATCGTCACAAAACACCTGTTGGGTGAATGGCGCTTGCCGGCGGCGTGAATTGGGGTGATAGGCACACCGCAGTCGAGTAGTGTTTTTACCTGCATCATTTTTATGTTGATCTTAATACTATCTATGCTTTTTGCCAGGATCCGTCCGAACCACATGAAGATTCGTGGAGTGTTGTTGCCCCTTCAGGATACCTGATGTTGGGCCGAGAGCCTTGGACGAAGATAGGTCATCGCCATGAACGAGTCAACATGTGTGTTAGCTAGAGTGGACGAACCGTGTTCTTAGTGACATCTAGTTCACTTTTTTACGTATCAAAAGGATCGAACGATTAAAAGCCTTTTATCTATGTTGATAAATTTATTCTCTTATAAATTTTCATGTTTTTTCTAATTCGGTACATGTAACAAACCATGGTGTTCAAAATATTTGTACCTCGTGATGTGTCTGCAGAAGATGCGAGTTGATAGGCATATTCTTATGCCTAAGCTCCACATCCTAAAACACACCTGCTCCTGATTTTGTTGGGAGCCTACAACCTAAACTTGTCACAAACTCAGTATGCCAGCTGTCAACTGCCAATGGGTGGGGACTTTCCGCAGTATTTATCCAACACAAAGTGATTGTGCAAGAACGCCACCATTGCTAAGACGCCAATAGATATAAGAAGAAATGTTGTCTTCTTCAATCAAGGATAGAAGCTTGGAAACACTGGGTACGAATCTGGTGAAGGCATGGCAGGGCTCTCGCCGTTGAAGTATATGCGTCTTGGTAATGCCCAGCCCTTCACTTGCCCTTCCCGAAAGTGAAGGTCGACAGGTCCTTCAGGAACAGAAGCTCGGATTGCACATTGCCCTCTGGACAAGCTTCATTATAGTACTTCACACCCACAACATTTAAAATAGAAGTAGAATATCATAATGCATATAAATCTACATTTAAAACCCAAGACATGGATTGTGATGTTAAGTGATAACAAAGTTTCAATATAGCAGCTTTACCATCGACAAAAGAAAATTTCCAAAGTATCAATTCATCAACACCAAAAGTTTACCAGCTTTACATGATGCCTCCAAAATCTGACAGCTATATCACCGACTCACTGTTTGAATAATGCATAATTACAACGAGGATACAGATTTCGGACTTGTGTACACCAACACTGGCGAACAAAGAAGTTCCCCAGTTCAGCTCCTTTCTACGACATCCAAGCTAGATAGTCTCTCCTTCCTTCTCGGACTTGTATGCCATCTATACTCGAAGTGTCACACTCCTTCCTTCTCGGGTCCTGCATCAAGGTTCAAAGCCTAAAAATACACTCTGGGACTATGAGTCTAGCGAAGACAATCAAGAGAAAAAGGACTTTAAAGTCAATTGCTGAACTGCTCAAAGTCATATAGTATACACTTACTATAACGAAACCTCACGGACAAATCTTGCAAACTGGAGTAGCTAGAACTTGTAATGTCCACAAAATAGTGGGCATGTAATACGCATCCGAGCCTTGTTTCCAACAACTATGCACATGATATCCACGTTTAATAAACCAGGCTAGCTAGCAATCAGTTTCCATGCAAAGAACAAGAACTAGTACTGTCAGGCTAGACCGCAAACTCCAGGGACCAGTGCTAATTGATCGTTACTGATTGGGTAGATAACTTGGTGTACGTGTATGATCATTAAGAAATACCGATTTCCCTTCTAAATTTAGCCGTCAGTATCCACTACTTTACTTTGTGATGATGTGAAGGGTGTACTGATAATTCAGTTTTATCAGTAAAAACTGGGAAAATTCAGCACTTGTAAGTTGTGATCCAGCAGGATCTGGTTCAGAACTGGTTTGGATTACCATGCAATTATCATGGTACACACGCAGGGACATGTTTGGTAGATAACGGATAGTAAACTAGAATATGTAAATGCCATGAATGTTGGCACAGAAGAAAATAAAGAGACAACGGTACTCAAACTCCTATATGCAGAAGCTCTACAGAAAAACTGATGCAGCTAATGTGGTATGTGTATCTCTTTCAGCACTACAAATTTGAGAGTATTATAGATGGTCAGAGAGAAGGAAAACCAGGCTATAATTCAAAGCGTGAATCGAATCAAATTTCGAATAGTCAAACAAAATTAGGTAAAACCTTGCGGCAGTGGCGTCCGATCCCGCAGGCGAGAATCGCGGTGGCCGCTGACTACGACCCCGCTGTTGAGGCTGGGGGCCCGATCCCGCCGTTGAGGACAGCGGCGGCAATCCACCGGACTTGGACGCGGAGGATTGATGTCCAATCCCGCTATTGAAGAGACGGAGGTGTTTGATTTGGCTGGGCGTGTGGATCGGAGGCCAGCGGTGGCTGGCCGGATGACGGCGGCGTCGCTCGGACGGCGGAGCCAGGCACAGCGGCATCGTTAGTCGGAGGAGGCTGCGTCGGAGATCTATGGAGTGAGCTCGTCGGAGACCTGGGAGGAGGTAGTCGGAGAGAAGTTTTGGGAGCATTTTTCTTTTTGATCTGGACTCGCACCATACAGTTTGGGAGAATTCTTTTTGATTGGTTGGAAACTGGCACGAGATTTATTTCCTTTCAAAACTGGTGATCATATTTTTGACCGTGCCAAATACATGGAGGGATAACAGTTAAATAGTAGTTATCACTTGATTTAATCAACGGTCACAAAAAATCAGATTAGACGGAACCCAAATTAATTTAGACGGAACCAAGGTTCCGTGCCAATCACCGTAAAAGAGCTCGAATACAATACATTACATGTTTCACAACACATTTCAATGTTCACAGGTTCACAACATATTCAAATATTTGCAAGTCCATAACACATTCAAATGCTCATATGCGCCAATCGTAGATAATATAGAAATTAGCAAGAACTCCCCAAAAACTAGTGAAACTCCGATGGTCGATGACAAAAAGTTGATATGTCCAAATGCACCCACACATAGACTATACAAGATAAACAAGAAAGATGGATTAGTAAATGATATGAACATACCTTCAAAATATTTCCATCTTGCTCCATGAGGCAAGAAATATACTAAGATGGTACCAATGATGAGCTAATTAGCTTTAAAATGAAGAGCAAATTGTGGTCCTCCATTTTCGCAAGCCAACAACTGCTTGGGTCAATCCGCGGTTCTCTTCATTGACCCCACAGAGAACATATAATGTTCCCAACCACATTTGGTGCACACTGAGCTAAGTTGTATAATGTTCACATTTTTTCTGAATCCATCAATAATTGTTTGAACCCGTGAATATATTTTCGAATGCCCGGATGTTCATTTCTTCAGATCTTGTGAACATTTTTATTAAATCAATGAACATACTTGTATGAACCTCGTGAACATTTTTTTGGATCCGTGAAGGTACTTTTTTTCAAACTCGTGAATATTTTATTGAATCCATGAACATACTATTTTTTAACTCGTGATTTTTTTAATGCTGTAAACATTATCTGACCATTGTTTTTTTATAAAACATTAACGTTTTTTTCAAATTTTATGAATATTTTCACTTTCTCAAAATGTATTCATGCTTCCAGAAAAAATGGAATGACAAAAACATGTAAATACAAAATAGTACCTCCTCCGGCCCTAAATACTCATCACAGCTTTAGGCAAAATGTAGGCTAACATATGTCTATGTTTATTGAATCAGTGACAAGTATTTAGGAACGGTGGGAGCAATAATAAATGTTAATGTATGTTGATAAATATTCATGTATTCGTGGAAAAGGTAGGTGAAAAACCTTAAATAGAAAAATAAAGTGAAAACCCAAAAAAGGGGAAATATTATAGCGGTAAAAAAAGGAAAAAGATTAGAAAAATTGAAAGAGAAACAAAAAAAATGTAGCAAGAAAACCAAATAGAATTTTTTTTGAACTTAAGAAGAAATAGAATCAGAAAAGACAAGAAGCCAAGAAGTCTCTTTATAACTTCAGTCGGTACTTTCTTTCTAAAACTTTTGATAGTACGTTTTTAAGTCTCGATCGATACCTTTTTTTAGCGTGTCCAATGCATAATTTTTTTGGGGGGTTTCAACCCGATCGATACTTTGTCCAGTGTCCACACATGAGACCTGACAAGAGAAATGGAAACAAAGGGAATGAAATGGGCTAGGTCCAACGAAATGGGAAAATAATTTTATGGAAGCTGGTTCACCGATTATCTTTGTGGACCAACTCCAGCAAATAACATGTGGCCAGTAGAGAAAATTATACGAGATTTGGTTGTCTGCTATTAGATCTAAACTACCATGTGTGCAACATGTCAATTGCAAGGATTGGTCTACATAGGTAAATTTGTGGACCAGGTCTCATAAAATTATTTTCTAGTAACGCGAGGGGGTATGCGAACGCCCACAAAAGGCACTAGGAATTGCCATGGTCCACACTCGGCAAAGAAGAAATCGATCGATGCCTCCCTGGTAGCTTCGCTTGCGACGAGTTATGGCCCATGCCATTGCTCGGGTGATGGGATTCGAAATCGAAGGAAGACACCCGTGGATCTAACCGAGGCGTGCTCATGATCTTGAGCTTGTTGGAGGACAACAGTGGCGGAGCTTGGGCCAACTGCAAGGGGGGCAAATGGGCTGAAATGACTACCCTAAGCCTATTTTTTCCAAATCGGGGGGGGGGGCAAATGACCCAATTACATGGTCTTCCTTTGAGAAAAGCCCATGGGCTGGGGGCGGGTGCGGCGGCCCCCCGTGACTTGGTTGTAGCTACGCCACTGGAGGACAATGCTTACATCGGGATGAATGAGGAGGTAGGGGTGACGGCCGTAGGAGATGAGGGAGGTGGCGTTGTCTGCCGTGATTGGATGGGGATGTGGCGGTGGAATAGAGGTGGGGCGAGGGTCGAAGGTGGAAGGAAAGAACAACCAGATGGAACCATTTTATCACTTGGCGGTGGAAGCCCTCTCCTGACTTCCGCTTCTCTCATAGCAGAATGAAAAGTTCGGGAAAAAATTGGCTAAAAAAGGGTTGTGTTGATTGAGCCATGCTATACACAAAAGGAGTGAGAGAATGTGATGAGACAATCAATAAGTGACCATGCCCTAATTTTAAAACAGTCACTTGTTTAATACCTCCTCCATTCCAAAGAATAAAACACTTTCGTTTTCCGTGTTTTTTAACCAAAAATTACTTAAGTATGTACATATTCTCGGTATAAAATTAGCATTATTAGAAATATTTTTAATATAATTCTAATGATGCTAAGTACATATAATATAATTAATATTTTGTTGCTTAATTTTATCCATAAAAAATCGTCGTAAAATATGCGTGCAATTTATTCATCGAAACGGGTAAGAAATACGAAAAAAAAAGTAAAACAAGGACTAATAGGAGATGTGAAAAAAGAAGCCCTAAAACAAGGAAAAAACAGAAATAGAAAAGGAGAAACCAAACCAAACCGACCTCGGGCGGTTCCGCATCCCGTTGTGTTCACCCCTCCTTCCTTCACCAGCAATCGCCTCGCCGGATCTTCGGCGATCCGCATCGCCGCATCGTTGTTAGCCGAACCCGGACATCGCCGGTACGCCGTTTTGCCTCGTCGAAGCATTCTATTTTTCGTTCTTTCCACCATGGTTAAACCTATCTCGCTTCAATCTTTATTTTCCCCGACGAAGATTGCTATTTGGCCGAGTGGCATGTCACCGTCGATGTGCCGAAAGCGGCGTTCGGCCGTGGCTGCGTGCGGCATGGGCGTCTCTTCAGGCAGATTTAGTTCGCCTTATCGGGTCGAGGGTGCTAGCGGGCGATTTGATGGACTACATCCGCTTCAGGGCCGTTTGCCCCCACTGGCGATCTAGCTCGGATCGTCCACGCGGCCGCGGCGTCATCGACCCGCGCTTTCACCCTCGCCGGTGGATGATGCTGCCCGAGGGCCACGGCCTCTACCCCGGTCACGGCAAGCTACGTGGTTACATCCGCTTCTTCAACCTCTCCACAGGCGTCATCGTCCGCGTCCTCGCTCCCGCTTTCAGGAACCACCGCATCCTCGACTCGGCCGATGGCCTCCTCCTCCTTCGGCGGGACGAAGACACCGTCATCCGTCTCCTCCACCCCTTCACCGGTGACATTGTAGACCTCCCGCCACTCGCCACCCTCATGCGTCTTCCTCGGAGCCAATCTGAATGTGACAAGGACTTGGACGTATTTTAGAAAGATCGGCGCTACCTCCGTCGGTGTTAGTGCAGGTGGAGTCATCACTCGCCATGATTGTACTTCATAGCATATCGATGCTAGCCTTTGCTACTTCCACGGACCATCAATGGAATGTTCCACCCCGGAGGCTCTCACCATTTTGGAGGCTAATATCATCCCAAGGCAAGCTATACATGATGGATAATCCTACACTTGACACTAGTCACCCCGGTGACACTCAGATTTTCCAGATCGACCCACCGCAGCATGACGGGACAGGCTCAGCTTCGTCCTCAACGCCATCGCAGAAGTTGATTGCCACATGCCCGGCCGGCAAGATGCCTGTCCCTCAATACCTCGCAGAATGCGACTCGGAAGTCCTGGTCATAGGGTATAGAGACGGATTCTTTACACACCCTTTAGTTTACAGACTGTCTGACCTTATCCTTGTCGTGGTTGCACCGGTAACTAGTATCGGAGGCAATGTTCTGTTCATTGATGAAAGGATTCTAAGTGTCAGCTCTGAGACAGTGCCTAGCATTGTGGGTGACAGCATCGTAGCTATTCACCCCGCAGACCTGTATTTGGCGCAACGCAACCTCAACAGTCACATATGGTTACCGGCAGCAGATGGAGGTATCATAAACTGTGATGTATCAATGCCTTGTAGCCTCATTTACCATATCTTCACCTGTTGCCAACGTACTTTTTGGTGAGCTAATTGTTTACCCAAACTTTGTTTTTCCTTAATCAGAGCCTTTTGTTTTACTTGGCAAGCTAATTGTTTTACCACCTATCGTACGTACAGGAACAAAGGAACAATTAGTTATCAGCATAAGAATCAGAATAATTGGAAGGTGAAGAGCAAGTGGCGCCTGGGGGTAAGTCTGACCTGCAATACCTTAATTCTGTTAGTATGCATTTTTTTGGCTTGTTCTACTTCTGCTAATGATCAACCACACAACTTTAATATAGCTAGGTCATTAACAAAATATTAGTAATCATCCTTTGTGATTAACTCGTGCTATGCAATCATCCTGGAAACTTATGCTATGCAATCATCCTTTGTGATTAACTCGTGCAGTCAACTTCGGTTCAGGCAACTTCAGATACGTTTTTATAATTAAACACTCCAAAGTTGTCCGTGAATAGTAGTATCATTTGTCGCATCCTCTCTCATTTTGTACTCTTCACATAAAATGTATTTGAGCTTGAAATTTTGTTCACTTGATTTCAGATTTTGTACCAAAATAGGAATATTTTCACCAAAGCAAATTAAATGATTTCTTAGCTTCACATCTAGAGCAAAACATATTGGGGCAGATTTAGGAGGTCATCATTTCTCTGTCTAGATACCACGTTGTGCATGTTTTTTTTTCTTTGCTCTTATTTGATCATATTTGTTTCGGTTTGCTACATGTTCTTCTTTCACTAGGCATAAATAATCTGGACCATGGAGGTGATGGCTGGTTTACTCTGCATCTTTACTACCATGGAAAGGAGGGGTGGTAGTGGCTGATTAATTGTAATAAGAGGCGACCCATCACGGTAGAAAAACGAGGCTTCCGGGAAGCCCCATAAGTCGCGAAGGTAAAGGAACCGCGACTAATGGGGTCTTTAGTCGCGGTTCGTGTGGCGAACCGCGACCAAAGGCACGGGCCCGTGGCGCACGGTGGCCAGGCGGTGCACGTGGGGGGCTTTAGTCGCGGTTGGAAGGTGCTCGAAGGCCTTTAGTCGCGGTTGGCCGGCCAGCCGGGACTAAAGCCCCTCCCCTATATATACCCATCCAGCAGCCAACACTTAGCCATTTGGAGTCATTCTCTTCACAAACTTCACAAGTGAGTGTTAGGTTTGCTTTTGGTTCCTCTTATGCACATAAGGTGTTTGATGAAATGCCCCAAGAGCATGAAACAAATATGATATGAAGTGTTGGAGCCACACTTGAGCTTTCTCATTTATTTTTTCCTCCTCGATCGCGGTTAGCAACTTGAACCTTTGATGTGTCATTGATAAAATATGCATGTGTGTGTAGTTCATTGTTTAATTTATATTGTTTGTAGCTAGTTAGTTTAACAAATGCATGATGGTTAATTATATATTTTATATTATAATAATGCAGATGAATCGGCAATGGATGTACGGTGACCGACTCTCCGGCGAGTTCAGTACGGGTTTGAAAGATTTCCTCGTAGTGGCTAATGCGAATAAGCAGGGGGTTTTGTTATCTCGTCCATGTGTTAACCGTAAGAATCGAAGGGTTACTCTTCCTCAAGAGATGTTCACATGCACCTGCTTCGGCACTGGTTTCATGCCAAGCTATAATTGTTGGACCAAGCATGGAGAAAGAGGGTTTATAATGGAAGAAGATGAAGAAGGGCATGATTTCATCGATGAAAGCTATCTTGCTCATTTCGGTGATACTTTCATGGAGGATGCTGAAGGTGAAGGGGAAGGTGAAGGGGAAGGTGAAGAAGAGGCACGTGATGATCCCATTGATGATCTTGGTCGGACCATTGTTGATGCACGGAGACGCTGCGAAACTGAAAAGGAGAGGGAGAATTTGGATCGCATGTTAGAGGATCACAGGAAGGCGCCTGTACCCCGATGCGATGATGGTCTCGAAAAGCCGGACTGCACACTCGGATTTGCTGAAATTGAAGGCAGAAATTGAAGGCACAGGCAGTGTAGCTGACTCGGCATTTGAAAACTTGCCGAAAATGTTGAAGAATATGTTTCCAAAGAATAACGAGTTGCCCGCCGGCACGTACGAAGCAAAGAAGGTTGTCTCGCCCTCTAGGTTTAGAGGTTCTCAAGATACATGCATGCATCAACGACCGCATCCTCTACCGCGGTGAATACGAGAATTTGAATGAATGCCCGATATGCACTCGCATTGCGTTATAAAATCGGAGGCGATGACCCCGGTGACGATGTTGGAGGGCCGTAAACCCAGGAAGAGGGTTCCCGCCAAGGTGATGTGGTATGCTCCTATAATACCACGGTTGGAAACGTCCTGTTCAGGAACAAAGAGCATGCCAAGTTGTTGCGATGGCACAAAGAGGACCGTAAGTCTGACGGGGAGTTGAGACACCCCGCAGATGGAACGCAATGGAGAAAGATCGACGAGAGAGTTCAAAGATTTTGGTACCGACGCAAGGAACATAAGATTTGGTCTAAGTACGGATGGCATGAATCCTTTTGGCGAGCAGAGCTCCAGCCATAGCACCTGGCCCGTGACTCTATGCATCTACAACCTTCCTCCTTGGTTGTGCATGAAGCGGAAGTTCATTATGATGCCGGTGCTCATCCAAGGTCCGAAGCAACCCAAGCAACGACATCGATGTGTACCTAAGGCCATTAGTTGATGAACTTTTACAGACTGTGGGGCAGACCCGGTGTCCGTGTGTGGGATGAGCACAAAGAAGAGGAATTTGACCTACGAGCGTTGCTTTTCGTAACCATCAATGATTGGCCTCGCTCTTAGTAACCTTTCGGGACTCGTCAAATAAGGGATACAATGCATGCACGCACCGCTTACATGAGACCGAAAGTGTACATTTGCCAAATTGTAAGAAGAACGTGTACCTTGGGCATCGTCGATTTCTTCCGAAAGGTCATCCAAGAAGAAAGAAAGGCAAGCATTACAACGGCAAGGCGGATCACCGTACGAAGCTCGCGGAACACACCGGTGTTGAGGTATTTGATATGGTCAAGGATTTGAAAGCCATCTTTGGAAAGGGTCCCGGCGGACAATCAGTTCCGAAGGGAGCCGACGGGCACGCAGCCATGTGGAAGAAGAAATCTATATTCGGGAGCTAGAATATATTGGAAAGTCCTAGAAGTCCGCTCCGCAATCGACGTGATGCACGTTACGAAGAATATTTGCGTGAACCTCCTAAGCTTCTTGGGCGTGTATGGGAAGTCAAATGATACAAAGGAAGCACGGCAGACCAGGCAAAGTTTGAAAGACCCCGATGACCCGCATCCGAACGGTTTCAAGGTCGTGCCAGCCTACGCTCCGACCAAAGAAGAGAAGGTCATCTTTTTTGAATGCCCGAGCAAGTATGAAGGTCCCGTCTGGATTCTCGTCCAATATAAAGGGAATAATAAACATGGCGGAGAAAAAGTTCCAAAACCCGAAGTCTCACGACCGCCACGTGATTATGACGCAATTGCTTTCGATTGCTTTGAGGGGCTCCTGCCGGAAAATGTTCGAGTAGCCATTGTGAAGCTATGTGCATTCCTCAATGCAATCTCTCGGAAGGTAATCAATCCGAAGTTCTACCACGGTTACGTAACGATGTGATCCAATGTCTTGTCGGTTTCGAGTTGGTGTTCCCGCCATCCTTCTTCAATATTATGACGCACCTCCCTGGTTCACCTAGTCGATGAGATTTCCATTCTCGGTCCCGTATTTCTACACAATATGTTCCCCTTCGAGAGGTTCATGGGAATGTTAAAGAAATATGTTCGTAACCGTGCTAGGCCGAAGGAAGCATCGCCAAGGGCTATGGAAATGAGGAGGTAATTGAGTTTTGTGTTGACTTTGTTCCCGACCTTAAGCCGATTGGTCTTCCTCGATCGCGGCACGAGGGGAGACTAAGTGGAAAAGGCATGATCGGAAGGAAATCAACGATATGTATGGACGGCCATTCTCCGATCGAAGCACACCACACGCTTCCGACCAATTTCATCTTGGTGGCTCCGTACTTTGAGAAACACAAGAATATTTTACGCTCGGACAACCCCGGGAAGCTCGAATCCTCGGATTAGGAAGGCCCACATGGAGACTTTCGGCGGTTGGTTGAGAAAACATTTAATGAGTGACGAAGATGTTGTAGATCAGCTGTACATGTTGGCCAAGACACCATCTTCGATTATAACGACTTTCCAAGGGTACGAGATAAATGGGAATACATTTTACACGATCGCCCAAGATAAAAAGAGCACCAACCAAAACAAGTGGTGTCCGCTTTGATGCAAGAACCGAGAATGGGAAAAAGGTCACATATTATGGTTACATAGAGGAGATATGGGAACTTGACTATGGACCCTCCTTTAGGGTCCCTTTGTTCCGGTGCAAATGGTTCAAGCTAACAGGAGGTGGGGTAAAGGTGGACCAGCAATACGGAATGACAATGGTGGACTTCAACAATCTTGGTTACCTTGACGAACCATTCGTCCTAGCGAAAGATGTCGCTCAGGTTTTCTATGTGAAGGACATGAGTAGCAAACCGAGGAAACGGAAAGATAAGAAAACGATCAGTACATCATGCGATGATCCAAAGCGCCACATTGTTCT
Source organism: Lolium rigidum (assembly GCF_022539505.1). Classification (NCBI taxonomy): domain Eukaryota; kingdom Viridiplantae; phylum Streptophyta; class Magnoliopsida; order Poales; family Poaceae; genus Lolium; species Lolium rigidum. The sequence continues at coordinate 87,178,236 of NC_061514.1, read as the reverse complement.
TTCGGGGAAAAGAAACATCGTGGGAGTGGAGGACAAGACAGACATGTCGAGAAGATTATAATATGTTTGCTGAAATTCCGCCCTTCAAAGTGAACACCGACCCAAGCATTAAGTTAAATGATGAGGATGCTCCATGGATACGGCACAATCGTAAGCAAGCGGGGACACAAGGAAAGAAATGATGTGTAATAATTTATTGTACCAAACTTTGTTGAATGGATCATGTGAATTATATTACCCGTGATGTGTTTGGTGTCCATTTTCGAATGATTCAATTGACTCGAGATAGCACCGATGATACATGAAATTTGGAGTGATTCGGTCATACTCCCGCATACAGGAAATTTGGAGTGACTAAGTCATACTCCTACATACGAGAAATTTGGAGTGACTAAGTCATACTCCCGCATACATTAATTTTGGAGTGATTTAGTCATACTCCTGCCTAGGCGTATAATATGCATACTCGTAGTCTTCATAGCCGCCGCCATTGTACTCGGTAGTCGTCGCCTTCTAAGTTGTCGGCGCCGTCGTCGCCTGCCGTCATCGCCGTCGTCGGGCGGTGCTCGTGGCTCGAACCGAGGGTAGCGCAGGCGGGGATATCGCCGGCCGTGATGTAGTCCATGACGCTCGGCAGTTCGGCCGTACCACCATAGCCGACGGCCGGCCTCGTGGAAGTTTCCGGGAGGCGGACCGTCCTCCTCATACTCGGCGAGCGCCCTCTCACGCCGATTGATGAAGAAGGCGTCCCAAGTATGTCTGGTTATCGAGATGCCGGCGGGGATTTATCCGCCGCTCCGGCGTGAGGTCGAGGTAGTAGTGGTTCGTGATGGCCGCCCGGCGCGCGCGCACCGAGGGACGGGAGGGACCGGCACGCCGCCGGCGCTAGGCTCCGGCCCGGCGAGGACGCGGTAGCCTGGTGGGCAAGGGTAGTTCGAGGCGCAAAGCTCCTCCACCCGCCGGTAGGTTAGAGTGGGTGCGGTGGAAGCCATGAGAGAGTGATGAGAGATTGTAGAGATGTGATAATGCTGGCCAAGCCGGGCTACCTATATGTAGTGACAAATGGCGGGAAAAATGGGAGCGGGAAGACAGGAGGCGGGAAGAAAGAGGCGGGAAGAAAGTGGCGGGAAGAAAGAGGCGGGAAGAAAGTGGCGGGACGAAAGTGGCGGGAAGAAAGTGGCGGGAAGTATTTTTTTGATTTTTTTATATATTATTTGTATTTTTAAGAATTTGAATTGAATTAGTTTTATTTTTTCGATTTATTTGATATATTTTTTGTATTTTTAAGAATTTGAATTGAATTAGTTTTATTTTTCTGATTTTTTGGATATATTATTTGTATTTTTAAGAATTTGAATTGAATTAGTTTTATTTTTCCGATTTTTTTGATATATTATTTGTATTTTTAAGAATTTGAATTGAATTAGTTTTATTTTTCTGATTTATTTGATACATTTTTTGTATTTTTAAGAATTTGAATTGAATTAGTTTTATTTTTCTGATTTATTTGATATATTTTTTGTATTTTTAAGAATTTGAATTGAATTAGTTTTATTTTTTTGATTTATTTGATATATTATTTGTATTTTTAAGAATTTGAATTGAATTAGTTTTATTTTTCTGATTTTTTTGATATATTATTTGTATTTTTAAGAATTTAATTGAATTAGTTTTATTTTTCTCGATTTTTTTGATATATTTTTTGTATTTTTAAGAATTTGAATTGAATTATTTTTATTTTTCTGATTTATTTGATATATTTTTTGTATTTTTAAGAATTTGAATTGAATTAGTTTTATTTTTATGCATTTTTTGATATATTATTTGTATTTTTAAAATTTTGAATTGAATTAGTTTTATTTTTCTCGAATTTTTTGATATATTATTTGTATTTTTAAAATTTTGAATTGAATTAGTTTTATTTTTCTGAGTTTTTCTGTATTTTTAACATTTTTAAAAACAAAAAGTAATTCGAAAAATACCTTTAGGCCAACCGCGACTAAAGGTCTGTGCGCGCGCGGGAACGAAAAACCGGCGAAAAAAAGCCTTTAGTCGCGGTTGGGTTGGCCAACCGCGACTAAAGGGTACCCTTTAGTCGCGGCTCTCCTCCCCAACCGCGACTAAAGTGGGGGGGCTATAAATAGTTTTCCCGAACCGTCGCCAAACACATCGTCTTCTTCGCCGCTCTCGCTCCGGCTCTCTCGCCGATCGAGAGCTCGCCGCGCACCGCGCCTCGCCAACACCGCGCCTCGGCCGTCGCCGGAGCCTCGCCGTCGCCGCGACGCCGGCCGCCGCGCGCGACGCCGTCGCCGCCGCCTCGTACGTCGCCGCCGCCCTCCGCGTACGTGTACCGCGCGCCCGTGTCGATCCGTATCGTAACGCCCGCGCGCGCGTCCGCCGGCCGGCCGCCCTCGTCATCACGGCGCAGAGAAAGAGAGAGGAGAGGCGCCAGGCCGCCGCCGCCGCCGCTCTGCTCGCCCCGGGGGCGCTCTGCTCGCCGGCGGCCGCCGCGTGTGCGCGCATGAGAGAGAGAGGGGGAGGAGCGCGCGCAGACGAGAGCCCCGGCCTGCCTTTTTTTTTTCTTTTTTTTTAGTTTTTTACTTTGTGTAACTATAAGTTTTTTTAATTAAAAACTAGTAAAAATGCAACTACAATTTTGACTTAATAAAAATTAAACTAAAATGGGTACTAAAAAAAGAACTAAAATTTTGACTTAATTAAAAACTTTGTCTAAAAAAAGAACTAAAATTTTGACTTAATAAAAATGAACTAAAATTTTGACTTCATAAAAATTGACTTAATAAAAAATGAACTAAAATTGACGCCGTCAACGCGCCAACGCCGTCAACGCTACCTCTATTCAAACGCCGTCAACGCGCCAACGCCGCCAAGATGCGGAGTGTATTAAATGAGAAAGCTCAAGTGTGGCTTAATAAAAAATGAACTAAAATTTTGACTTAATAAAAAATGAACTAAAATTGTAACGCCATACCGTCGCCAAACGCCGTCAACGCGCCAACGCCGTCAACGCTACCTCTATTCAACGCGCCAACGCCAACGCCGTCAACGCGCCAAGAAATGGAAGGCGAGCTGCAAGAAGAAAATAGAGGGCGAGCCCAAGCCAGTATTTTCTGATGAGCAAAAGAAGTGGGCTAAGTCATTTTTGAACACACCGTCCCAAGCCGCAAAGAATCTGCCTGACGACTATGCACGTGAACTTCGTAGGCAAGCACTCGCGTTCAAGAGGAACCAAGATTTGGCGGAGAAGCAGGAGAAGAAAGCCTTGGAGGAGGCCGAGAAAAAATTAGAAAGGGGGAAAGAAGTTGCCCAGCTCGGGGAACAAAGTAAACAATCGATCGCCCCGCTCATAGTGCAAGCCGCCGGTCCGGATGCCCCCGATATCATAGTAGCTGCGGCAGACATGGATTGACCGTAACGAGTGCCGGAGAACAAGCGGCCGACTTAGGTATCACTCTTCGTGCATCGTTAGGCCTTGATGAGGCGCCAATGAAGGACGTAGTATTTACATATGTGAAGAATGGCCCTCTCGTCGAGCCTCGCGAGAAGAGGATCTACCTCGACAAATGAAAGGTCTCGCTAAATTGGTACAAGGGTTACATAAAACTTAAAAACGCCAAAGACTATATTTATGCGGAAGTTAGATATGAGCATCACTTCAAACATTACTATATAACAATTCATCGGAGTGAATTGTTCCAGCTGTTCAATCTGCGCGACCTCGACAAATCTATCATCGGTTCCTACGTTACGTAAGTGATTTATTAATTTCTACCCCATCTCGTTCATTGCCTGCACTATATATTGTCCTAACTATCTTGTTGTGTACGCTATTATGCGAGAATGAAGAAGCGGGAAATGCAAATAAGGAACATCAATGATGTTGGGTTCATTGACCCACACATCGTTAATTCATATGTGTTAGAACACCACCCCGCCGACGTGGAGGAAGACCTGTCGCGGTTTCTTAGAAAACAGAAACTCAAAAGTGATATTCTATTTCCTTACCATTTTGGGTGAGTGTTTCTGTCTTGAGCACATTCTCTTTTGTTTACTCCATGCATGGTATGTGGCTAATCGATGAGTTATATATGCATGATCGTGCATGTATCGTGTCCGCGAGGTTCCACTCGGATTCGATGGTAATTCAAATTCACACCTCCACGGTTCTCGTCCACGACTCTCCGAATATGGATGCGGCGCTTTGGGCCGACATGAGAAAAATGATGCAAAAGTAATTGTTTTCATTCATTTGCGCTCTATATCGATCGGCCTATTTCGTTCATCATTTCCTAATATCAAGTAACTAATTAATAACTCTCTTGTTCATTTAATTTTCTTTGCCTCGTAGGGTTTGGAGACGGTTCGTAGATGAAAAGGTCGGTGAATTCAAAAAAGAGCTACATTTTAAAAGGGCAGTGCGGACGACTGGGGATATTCAGCCACCGGGGACCAATCTATGTGGATACTATGTTTGTGAGAGGATCCGGAGATACACCAATGAGCGGGACCAGTCGGATGAGATCAACATCAAGAGGAATAACCTCCGGAAGACGCTTAGTCCGGAAGCTCGCTTCCGACCACTTCGGGAGGAACTAGCTGGATGGTTTGCGAGGGAAGTCATCGATCCTACAGGACAACACTACGTAGAGGACGTAGAACTATACATGCATTAAATTATGTATGGAAACTTGTTCAAACTTGTATATGGTCATCCGATGATATTGAATATATATTGTATATTCCTCTTGAATTCTTTTTGGTTCTAATTTCAAATTTGTTTGAAATTGTACATTCATATGCATGCATGTATGTAGTACCGTAGAATATGTGAAACTCCTTCAAAATTACAATAAAGCACAAAAGAAATAAAACAATACAAATTAAACGAGAAAACAGGTTTAGGGGGGCAGGTTTAGGGGGCCTAAAACCCTAAACCTGCGGCGGCCTTTAGTCGCGGTCGGCCAGAAGAACCACGACTAAAGGGCCTCCGCCCCGACGGTCGCCTGGCGCCCACGTGGACGGGCCTTTAGTCGCGGTTCGTAAGCAACCGCGACTAAAGGGAGGGTGGCCTTTAGTCGCGCTACTTTGCTCGCGGTTGCGCAACCGCGACTAATGGCAGTTGCGAACCGCGACCAAAGGCCCTTTTTCCACCAGTGCATGAATCAGATAAATATAAGAAGCATATGGATCAAATAGTGTTTTCACAATAGTTCAATGCGGGGACATGAATACAATACATTACATGTTTCACAACACATTTCAATGTTCACAGGTTCACAACATATTCAAATATTTGCAAGTCCATAACACATTCAAATGCTCATATGCGCCAATCGTAGATAATATAGAAATTAGCAAGAACTCCCCAAAAACTAGTGAAACTCCGATGGTCGATGACAAAAAGTTGATATGTCCAAATGCACCCACACATAGACTATACAAGATAAACAAGAAAGATGGATTAGTAAATGATATGAACATACCTTCAAAATATTTTCATCTTGCTCCATGAGGCAAGAAATATACTAAGATGGTACCAATGATGAGCTAATTAGCTTTAAAATGAAGAGCAAATTGTGGTCCTCCATTTTCGCAAGCCAACAACTGCTTGGGTCAATCCGCGGTTCTCTTCATTGACCCCACAGAGAACATATAATGTTCCCAACCACATTTGGTGCACACTGAGCTAAGTTGTATAATGTTCACATTTTTTCTGAATCCATCAATAATTGTTTGAACCCGTGAATATATTTTCGAATGCCCGGATGTTCATTTCTTCAGATCTTGTGAACATTTTTATTAAATCAATGAACATACTTGTATGAACCTCGTGAACATTTTTTTGGATCCGTGAAGGTACTTTTTTTCAAACTCGTGAATATTTTATTGAATCCATGAACATACTATTTTTTAACTCGTGATTTTTTTAATGCTGTAAACATTATCTGACCATTGTTTTTTTATAAAACATTAACGTCTTTTTCAAATTTTATGAATATTTTCACTTTCTCAAAATGTATTCATGCTTCCAGAAAAATGGAATGACAAAAACATGTAAATACAAAATAGTACCTCCTCCGGCCCTAAATACTCATCACAGCTTTAGGCAAAATGTAGGCTAACATATGTCTATGTTTATTGAATCAGTGACAAGTATTTAGGAACGGTGGGAGCAATAATAAATGTTAATGTATGTTGATAAATATTCATGTATTCGTGGAAAAGGTAGGTGAAAAACCTTAAATAGAAAAATAAAGTGAAAACCCAAAAAAGGGGAAATATTATAGCGGTAAAAAAAGGAAAAAGATTAGAAAAATTGAAAGAGAAACAAAAAAAATGTAGCAAGAAAACCAAATAGAATTTTTTTTGAACTTAAGAAGAAATAGAATCAGAAAAGACAAGAAGCCAAGAAGTCTCTTTATAACTTCAGTCGGTACTTTCTTTCTAAAACTTTTGATAGTATGTTTTTAAGTCTCGATCGATACCTTTTTTTAGGGTGTCCGATGCATAATTTTTTTTGGGGGTTTCAACCCGATCGATACTTTGTCCAGTGTCCACACATGAGACCTGACAAGAGAAATGGAAACAAAGGGAATGAAATGGGCTAGGTCCAACGAAATGGGAAAATAATTTTATGGAAGCTGGTTCACCGATTATCTTTGTGGACCAACTCCAGCAAATAACATGTGGCCAGTAGAGAATATTATACGAGATTTGGTTGTCTGCTATTAGATCTAAACTACCATGTGTGCAACATGTCAATTGCAAGGATTGGTCTACATAGGTAAATTTGTGGACCAGGTCTCATAAAATTATTTTCTAGTAACGCGAGGGGGTATGCGAACGCCCACAAAAGGCGCTAGGAATTGCCATGGTCCACACTCGGCAAAGAAGAAATCGATCGATGCCTCCCTGGTAGCTTCGCGTGCGACGAGTTATGGCCCATGCCATTGCTCGGGTGGCTGGTGATGGGATTCGAAATTGAAGGAAGACACCCGTGGATCTAACCGAGGCGTGCTCATGATCTTGAGCTTGTTGGAGGACAACAGTGGCGGAGCTTGGGCCAACTGCAAGGGGGGCAAATGGGCTGAAATGACTACCCTAAGCCTATTTTTTCCAAATCGGGGGGGGGGCAAATGACCCAATTACATGGTCTTCCTTTGAGAAAAGCCCATGGGCTGGGGTGGGGGTGCGGCGGCCCCCCGTGACTTGGTTGTAGCTACGCCACTGGAGGACAATGCTTACATCGGGATGAATGAGGAGGTAGGGGTGACGGCCGTAGGAGATGAGGGAGGTGGCGTTGTCTGCCGTGATTGGATGGGGATGTGGCGGTGGAATAGAGGTGGGGCGAGGGTCGAAGGTGGAAGGAAAGAACAACCAGATGGAACCATTTTATCACTTGGCGGTGGAAGCCCTCTCCTGACTTCCGCTTCTCTCATAGCAGAATGAAAAGTTCGGGAAAAAATTGGCTAAAAAAGGGTTGTGTTGATTGAGCCATGCTATACACAAAAGGAGTGAGAGAATGTGATGAGACAATCAATAAGTGACCATGCCCTAATTTTAAAACAGTCACTTGTTTAATACCTCCTCCATTCCAAAGAATAAAACACTTTCGTTTTCCGTGTTTTTTAACCAAAAATTACTTAAGTATGTACATATTCTCGGTATAAAATTAGCATTATTAGAAATATTTTTAATATAATTCTAATGATGCTAAGTACATATAATATAATTAATATTTTGTTGCTTAATTTTATCCATAAAAAATCGTCGTAAAATATGCGTGCAATTTATTCATCGAAACGGGTAAGAAATACGAAAAAAAAAGTAAAACAAGGACTAATAGGAGATGTGAAAAAAGAAGCCCTAAAACAAGGAAAAAACAGAAATAGAAAAGGAGAAACCAAACCAAACCGACCTCGGGCGGTTCCAGATCCCGTTGTGTTCACCCCTCCTTCCTTCACCAGCAATCGCCTCTGCTGGATCTTCGGCGATCCGCATCGCCGCATCGTTGTTAGCCGAACCTGGACATCGCCGGTACGCCGTTTTGCCTGTCGAAGCATTCTATTTTTCGTTCTTTCCACCATGGTTAAACCTATCTCGCTTCAATCTTTATTTTCCCCAGCAAGATTGCTATTTGGCCGAGTGGCATGTCACCGTCGATGTGCCGAAAGCGGCGTTCGGCCGTGGCTGCGTGCGGCATGGGCGTCTCTTCAGGCAGATTTAGTTCGCCTGATCGGGTCGAGGGTGCTAGCGGGCGACCTGATGGACTACGTCCGGTTCCGGGCCGTTTGCCCCCATTGGCGGTCTAGCTCAGACTGTCCACGCGGCCGCGGCGTCGTCGACCCGCGCTTTCACCCTCGCCGGTGGATGATGCTGCCCGAGGGCCACGGCCTCTACCCTGGTCACGGCAAGCTACGTGGTTACATCCGCTTCTTCAACCTCTCCACAGGCGTCATCGTCCGCGTCCTGCTCCCGCTTTTCAGGAACCACTGCATCCTCGACTCAGTCGATGGTCTCCTCCTGCTGCAACGGGACGAAGACACCGTCATCCGCCTCCTCCACCCCTTCACTGGTGACATTGTAGACCTCCCGCCACTCGCCACCCTCATGCGTCTTCCTAAAGCCAACTTGAATGTCAGAAAGACCTGGTTCTATTTCAGAAACATATGTGCTACCGCCGTCAGTGTTAATGCAGGTGGAGTCATCACTGTCATGCTTGTACTTAAGAAGCTAGCGATGTTAGCTTTTGCTACCTCCAGGGACCATCAATGGAATGTTCCAACCTGGAGGCTCTCGCCAACTTGGAAGCCAATATCATTCCGAGGCAAGGTATACATGTTGGATAATCCCACACTTCGCAGCCCCGATGGCCCTGGCGACACCCGGATTGTCCAGATCGACCCGCCCCAGTATTATGAGGGGATGCCTACAGGTTCACCTACACAGAAGTTGGGTGCCACATGCCCGATCAGCAAAATGCGTGCCCCTCGCTACCTGGCAGAATGTGACTCAGAGATCCTGGTTATCGGGTTTCGGTACGGCCTTTCATGTCACCCGTTAGTTTACAGATTATCTGACCTTATCCTAGACAGGGTTGTCCCGGTAACTAGTATCGGAGGCTACGCTCTGTTCATTGATGAAAGGATACTGAGTGTCAGCACTAGCGCCGTCAACATTGCGGGCGACTCCATTATAAGTGCTCATCCCGGGAAACAGTATTTGGGGCAGCGCCAACTCGGGTGCTCCACATGGTCACAAGCAGCGGATGGACATATTGCAATCTATGGTGCTATATCGAGGCCCTATAGCTTAATTTACCATATCTACACATGTTGCCATCGTGCTTCTTGGTGAGTTATCCTTTATTTTGTTGTTCCTTAATCAGAGCATTTGCTGTTACCTGTTGAGCTAATTGTTTTACCACCTATACCTACAGGAATAAAGGAGTGATTCGTTATCAATATCGCAATCATAACACGTGGAAGGTGAAGAGAAAATGGCGTGAGGGGGTAAGTTTGACCTGCTACCTTGATTCTATTCTAGTGCATGCTTTTCTCGCTCTTTCTACTTCTTCTGATGATGGTCCACCGTCGGCCTTAATTAATATAGATGTCTCGCTAACGAAATATTTTACTGGTATGAAAGTGAAATCAGCCAGTACATGTATGCTGGCCTAGCTTGACCTTTCATTGTCACCAGTTTTTTTTTTAGAAATAAGCCATTTTGTCCTGTTCCATTTCATACAAATAAAACAATGTCACACAGATTTGTAGCCCAGATTATTACACTCTCTACAGAGACCACAAAATGTACTGAAATCTGATCGCAAAGTACATCTATTACAACTCAGGATTTTAACAGTTCCATCAACCTTTTTGCTACTCCTTGGTGGAATATTCTGCTACCTGGTAAAACGAGGGGAGACCTAGGTCTTGATACGATTCTCAGATAGAGCTTCCGGAGTCCCAGGTCCAGCGATCTCCACCACCTTCCTTCTTTTCATCGCCAACTTAGCTGGGGAATTTCTTGCGCCTTTTTGTTCAACTCCAAGGTCCACTCTTCCAGTTTTGTGTTCTCCTGGGTAGAGCACAAAGGTGTCCATTTCCTGAGCAGTTGCGCCACCCTCCTCCACACCATCTGAATATTAATCCAAGTTAGCTTTCCAAAACATATTTCATTTCGCATTTTCCATATATTCCACATAACAGCAGAAGTAATCATATTAATCAAACAATTCTTCTTATTGTCACCAGTTTTGTATTTGCACATACTTTTATTGACAAATGCTGAAAAGATTACCTTTTGGTTATTAGTAACAACCATTATATTGTGAACTGATGCGAAGCAATCATCCTTTGTTATACACTCATGCAACCAACTTTGATCAGGCAACTTCAAACCCATTGTTTATAAAGAGACAATACAGAGTTTGAATTTGTGATCACTTGATTCCTGATGTTGTATCAACATAGTAATTAGTATTTCCACCAAGAAAAATTAAATGTTTTGCTTAGTTTCACATCCAAGCAAAAAACGTTTTGGGGCAGATGGAGCTCATCAGTTTTCTGTCTTCGTACTTCTTTCTACATGTTTTTCTTCATTTTATTTGATCAGATTTAAACCTTTTTATGTCTTTTCCTTTCGCTAGGCATAATAATCTGTACCATGGAGGTGATGGCTGGATTTACTCTGCATCTTTACTACCACCGAAAGGATATGAGTCTTATTTGGGGACATATTTATCATTGTGTCATCATTCTGTGACAGAGACTGTACTGCTAAATATATACTTTGTTGTTGTACATTTGGTCAGCTTGAAATTAGCATGTTAAAACAGCTGCACAACTATTATAGCTGTCACTGTCTTGATCATGGAGTATAAACTATTGATTTTGATGGCTAGTGAGACTTGAGGTTTCTTTCTCATTTATTATGTGACACAGGTTTTGTAACTGATTGCCTGCAATCTCTGCAAAAGTATAGCCCATACACAATGACATATTAGGTGCAGTGCACCAGGGAGAAGAATTACAAGGAGCCTCCTTGCTTCCCAGGCATGCCCATGTTGCTCTCAGCGCAAACTGTGAATCACTCCATGCCATCTAGTACCTCACCTAGTCACCATGTCTACATCACATTCTCCTTTGTTTTCCATGAGGCAGTTTTTTTTAGATAAAAGGCACTCAGTGCCCGACTTTAAATTAATAAAGCCTTGCGAGGTTCACAACAATACGGGTACAATGTTGCAGCATACAACTTAGCCAAAGTATGAAACTAACACGGTGGGGTCGGCCTTCCCCTTTGTTTTCCATGAGGCAGTGGTGTGGCACTGTTGTCTCGCCTGCACATTTTGGATGTATGGATTAGAAATGGCTGCAAATAAGGTGCTCCTTCTCTGCCAGGACTACATAGAGGAAGAAGACTTGAGGTTTCATTCTCATTATCCTCTTACATGTATTGTGCGCTTTATGGAGTAAAGAATCGATCAATTGCTGACCACCAAGTACTTGTATGGGTTCTCTGATCTGTTCATATATACTTCTGGCCTTCTGCCCCGTTGGTTTCTCTGCCAAAATGTAGTGCATCTTGTTTTTTTTATTAAAGTCAAACAATGTAAAGTTTGGCCAACTATATATAAAAATATATCAACATCTACCAACATCATATCAATATTATTATAATAATCATCATGGAATATACATTAATGTTTTATGTATTTGACATTTATAGATGTTGCTACATTTTTTTTACATACTTGGTCAAACCTTAGATCATTTGACTTCGGAAAAAATTAACATACACTACATTTTGGCGAAGGAGTAATGTGTGGAAACCCCTGTAGTAGTCGCTTTCTTATTTTTCTTGGTACTTATTCAGCTTGTTTGTTGAAACAGCTTTCTGTTAACTTCGTGTATAACTCACTTTTTTGGGTTGAAATATAAGAAAACATGGGGATTTATTCCCCAATCAATCTAACAAACGATTGATCTTTTTAACACTCATGCTTCTCCAGCATGCTTGGACTGTACCATGAAACTAAACAAATAGACCAAGCAACACACTGCATAACAATCAAGTTCTGGCTTCCTGATTCTCTTTTTTAATCTGCCATGCAAGCAATTTTTGGGTGGAATTTGGTGCTTCTTTCTGGCAGCATACTACAAGTAACAAATCCAATTCTTGAGTTTCAGGTGGTGACTAGTATCTTTGTCTTGGTTCATATGTTTTCTGTATCCAGTGGTTTGGGAGACAATAACCATCATGAATCTTGGTTTTGGTTTTTAAAATATGTATTTGTGATGTGTGGTTAAATTGGAAACGTGATTGGTGTAGTGATCTTGTATGCTATGTTACACATTGGCTATTGATACCACAAGAAAGTAGCAAGAAGCCAGGTGATAGAAGCAATCTATACTTTTTTTTCAATCTACTGGATGAATATTTGTACACGATTGCTTGTCCTCCACTTTTTCCAACTACCACTTTGGTTGGCCTAAGAAAGGGAAAACTGCCACTTTGATTAAATAAGGTAATGAGTGGCTGATCTGTTTACCATATAATGTTTATCATGCTCTTCTGGTTTGGTTGATCTTGTCTCTCCGTCATTGTGGTGTGAAGGGATGTTCTTAATAGGAAAAGGTTGATTACCACACTTGAGTCTTTGCAAACAACATCAGAAGTGACAATTGGGTGTTTATTGTTCTGTTTTCAAAGCTGGTTTGTTAATTGAAGTTGTTTCTGCCTTTATCCTTGATAGTTTACGTGTTCTTGTTTCATGCATGCTTCTAACCTTTCACATGGTTGTAATGTTTTGAAAATTTCCCAAACTTTTGCCTCATGCCTGACCCTATTTCATTTTAAAACAGGATATGTACCTTATTAAGAAAGGCTTGGCACCCCAAAGCTCGAGGAAGTACTCCATGTCAACCCTCTGTCTCCTATGGCTACAGCATGTTCCATGATTGACCTTGCAGAATTTCAGTAGATTCCTTTGGCAAAGACATTACATACGTGATGAAGGGACTTACGAGGTAAGGATCAAGAAACTTTGGTTCAACATCTGTACATTTTGCAATGTGTTACCCTTACCTGAGGAATCAATCACTTATTAATTTCCTTTCTCATTCTGCCTGTTATGATCCATGAATGGACATCACAGATTATGGGCATAATGTAGTTATGTAGGCCAGGTATTGAGGTTCAGATAGATCCAGAAGCTATCATATCAGGAAAACCACTCTTTACACTCCAGTGCTGTCCCTGGCAGCCCACGTGGCCAAAGTTGAATGCACGAGATGATCCTGCGTTATTTGTTCTGTGTTGATTCCAATTTGTTCGCAGATATAACAGAATTGTTTTATAGTTCTTGAGAGGTATGTTCTATTTGACATACGTTTACTTGTCTAGTTTACAACTTTACATGTTGTCTTTGACTCTTCATAGTGCTCTTCGATTAGAAGTTGGATCAGTGTTATGTATAGCTGTTGGATTTGGTTAGGATCGTTTAGTGCCTATGCAGTCGAGGCTCAGGAGAGGTATCATCAAGGGGTCTCAAAGATGTTGGTGATTTCCCTAATTTTGGTATAGAAGTAAAACTGGATATTGTTTTTCTAGGACAATTTTTCCAACAAACTCACCACTTCTTGGTTATATAGTTAGAGTTAAATTGAACAAAGTCTAGTGGTCAGTGGATTACTACATGTATGCCGTTTAACATATGAAACATGAACAATATGTATGGCATAACTACCGTATTGGACAACTTCATACATGTCACTGAATTTATATTCAAAGCTTAAACCATGAGCATTCGTGTGGATCCAATAGTATTCATTAATCCTACTTAAAGTCAGAAAATCCATGATTCTGACTACCTTTTTTTTGTTTCACTTCCAACACAATGCTGCAATTTCATCGACCCACAGCTTCAAGTTAAGACGAATTTAGTCAGAAAGGGGTTATCTCACCCACCGCTAATCTTATTTATATTTTCATGCTGGTAGGAAGTGATTCTCTCGCAGATGCTTATCACCTGCTGTTTCATAGATTTCATGAGAATTTTGGCACGACAAGATGTGAATGGTTGTGTGAGCACTTAGTTTGGTGGATGTGAAATTAGCTTATCTTCAATTTTATGCTTAGCAACTCTCGTTTTTGTGGATGGATGTGTAAAAGGCTGCTGTCAGTTGTCATGCCAACTTGCCAAGTAATGGAGTTGTTCATTCCATGTATTTATCTTGCTTTAAAGCTGGAGCTTATTACATTCTGCTATGCTTTCCATTCAATGTGTCGTTGCCTATTCGATAATACCCTTGAGGTGTTGGAGATATGCCTAAGAGGCAATAATAAAGTGGTTATTATTATATCTTTGTGTTTATGATAAATATTTGCATTCCATGCTATAATTGTATTAACTAGAAATATTAATACTTATGTGTTTTGTAACATAAAAGAGTCCCTAGTAAGCCTCTTGTTAAACTAGCTTGTTGATTAATAGATGATCATAGTTTCATGAACATGAACATTGAATGTTATTAATAACAAGATCATGTCATTAAGTCATTAAGTTCGTTTTGCTACAAGCTTTAAGATACATAGTAACCTAATCCTTCGACCATGAGATCATGTTAATCACTTGCACCAGATGGATGTTTTGCTGACATCAAACACTACTTCGTATATGAGTGGTTATAATGGTGGCATTAAGTATTCGGCAAGTATGGGCTGAAGCACATGGATCAAGAGTGGGATTTATCCATCCAAATGACGAATAGATATACTTTGGGCCATCTCGGTGGAATGTCATCCAATTAGCTTGCAAGCATGTAACTAGGTCACAAGGGATGTCATTTCACGGTATGAGTAAAGAGTACTTATCGGTAACGAGGTTAAACTAGGTATAGAGATACCGATGATCGAACTTCAGATAAGTAAAGTATCGCGCGACAAAGGGAATCGGTATCTTCTTGTGACGGTAAAGCACACGTCCATTGGGAACCCCAAGAGGAAGGTATGATGAGTACAGCAGCGAGTTTTCCCTCAGTAAGAAACCAATGTTATCGAACCAGTAGGAGATGAAGATCACGTGAAGGTTGTTGGTGAAAGAGTGTAGTGCGGCGCAACACCAGGGATTCCGGTGCCAACGTGGAACCTGCACAACACAATCCCTCAGTAAGAAACCAATGTTATCGAACCAGTAGGAGATGAAGATCACGTGAAGGTTGTTGGTGAAAGAGTGTAGTGCGGCGCAACACCAGGGATTCCGGTGCCAACGTGGATTCCGGCTTGCTGAAAACAAAGGATTAAACGTATGGTGTGGAAAATGATGTTTGCTTGCAGAAAACAAAAGAGAACAATGATTGCAGTAGGTTGTATTTCAGATGTAAAAGAATGGACCGGGGTCCACAATTCACTAGTGGTGTCTCTCCAATAAGATAAATAACATGTTGGGTAAACAAATTACAGTTGGGAAATTGAGAAATAGAGAGGGCATAACAATGCACATACATATCATGATGACTATTATGAGATTTACTTAGGGCATTACGACAAAGAACATAGACCGCCATCCAGCATGCATCTATACCTAAAAAGTCCACCTTCGGGTTAGCATCCGCACCCCTTCCAGTATTAAGTTGCAAGCAACAGACCATTGCATTAAGTACTGTGCGTAATGTAAACAATACAAATATCGTTAGACAAAGCATTGATGTTTTATCCCTAGTGGCAACAACACATTCACAACCTTAGGGGTTCGTCGTCACTCCCTGCATTCAATGGAGACATGAACCCACTATCTAGCATAAATACCCCCTCTTGGAGTTACAAGTATCAACTTGGCCAGAACCTCTACTAGCAACGGAGAGCATGCAAGATCATAAACAACACATATATGATAGATCAATAATCAACTTGACATAGTATTCCATATTCATCGGATCCCAACAAACACAACATGTAGCATTACAAATAGATGATCTCGATCATGATAGGCAGCTCACAAGGATAGCACAATAGGAGAAGACAACCATCTAGCTACTGCTATGGACCCGTAGTCCAATGATGAACTACTCACGCATCAGTCCGGAGGCGGGCATGGTGATGTAGAGCCCTCCGGTGATGATTCCCCTCTCCGGCAGGGTGCCGATCTTCTGAACCCCCCCCACCCCCGAGTTAGGGTTGACGGCAGCGGCGTCTCTGGAACTGTTCTGGTATTTTGGCTCTCGGTACTAGGGTTTTCGGGGACGAAGGAATAAATTGGCGAAGGGGCAGCGTCGGGGGAGCCAGGGGGCTCCCTCCCCACATCACGGCGCGGCTGTGCCCCCCTGATGTCTACGGGAGCTTCTATTCTTGTAGACAGTGTTGGGCCTCCAAGAGCAGAGGTTTGTAGAACAGCAGCAAGTTTCCCTTAAGTGGATACCCAAGGTTTATCGAACTCAGGGAGGAAGAGGTCAAAGATATCCCTCTCATGCAACCCCGCAACCACAAAGCAAGAAGTCTCTTGTGTCCCCAACACACCTAATAGGTGCACTAGTTCGGCGAAGAGATAGTGAAATACAGGTGGTATGAATAAGTATGAGCAAGTAGCAACGGTGCCGGAAAAGTGCTTGCTGGCGTGTAGTTGATGGTGGTAATATTGCAGCGAGTAGTAACACCAGTAAAACAGTAAACAAGCAGTAGTAACTCAGCAGTATTTAGGAACAAGGCCTAGGGAATAGACTTTCACTAGTGGACACTCTCAACTTTGATCACATAACAGAATAGATAAATGCATACTCTACACTTTTGTTGGATGATGAACACATTGCGTAGGATTACACGAACCCTCAATGCCGGAGTTAACAAGCTCCACAATAATGCTCATGTTTTAGTAACCTTTAGTGTAAGATAGATCAACGAGACTAAACCAAGTACTAGCATAGCATGCACACTCGTCACCTTCATGCATATGTAGGAGGAATAGATCACATCAATATTATCATAGCAATAGTTAACTTCGCAATCTTCAAGAGATCATGATCATAGCATAAACCAAGTACTAACATGGTGCACGCACTGTCACCTTTGCACACATGCAGGAGGAATAAAACTACTTTAATAACACATCACTAGAGTAGCACATAGATAAATTGTGATACAAACTCATATGAATCTCAATGAGATCATTGTATTGAAGTACATGGAAGAGAGATGAACCACATAGCTACCGGTACAGCCCCGAGCCTCGATGGAGAACTACTCCTCCTCATGGGAGCAGCAGCGGTGATGAAGATGGCGGTGGAGATGGCAGCGGTGTCGATGGAGAAGCCTTCCGGGGCACTTCCCCGCTCCGGCAGGGTGCCGGAACAGCAGATCCCGTCCCCGGATCTTGGCTTCGCGATGGCGGCGGCTCCGGAAGGTTTTCGTGGGTTTCGTCAATTGGTATCGGGTTTTCGATCCGGGGGCTTCTTATAGGCGAAGAGGCGGCGCCAGGGGGTCGAAGGGCTGGCCAAACCCTAGGGGGCGCGGGCCCCCCCTAGGCCGCGCCAGGGTATGGTGTGGTGGGCTTGTGCCCCCCCTCTGGTCCCTCTCGTGTGTTCTGGATGCTTCCGGGGATTCTAAGATCTTTGGCGTTGATTTCGTCCGATTCCGAGAATATTTCGTTACTAGGATTTACGAAACCAAAAACAGCAGAAAACGAGAACCGGCACTTCGGCATCTTGTTAATAGGTTAGTTCCGTAAAATGCACGAATATGACATAAAGTGTGCATATAACATGTAGATAACATCAATAATGTGGCATGGAACACAAGAAATTATCGATACGTTGGAGACGTATCGGCATCCCCCAAGCTTAGTTACTGCTCGTCCCGAGCAGGTAAAACGATAACAAAGATAATTTACGGAGTGACATGCCATCATAAACTTGATCATACTATTTGTAAAGCATATGTAGAGAATGCAGCGATCAAAACAATGTGTATGACATGAGTAAACAAGTGAATCATAAAGCAAAGACTTTTCATGAATAGCACTTCAAGACAAGCATCAATAAGTCTTGCATAAGAGTTAACTCATAAAGCAATAATTCAAAGTAAAGGTATTGAAGCAACACAAAAGAAGATTAAGTTTCAGCAGTTGCTTTCAACTTGTAACATGTATATCTCATGGATATTGTCAACATAGAGTAATATAATAAGTGCAATAAGCAAGTATGTAGGAATCAATGCACAGTTCACACAAGTGTTTGCTTCTTGAGGTGGAGAGAAATAGGTGAACTGACTCAACATTGAAAGTAAAAGAATGGTCCTCATAGAGGAAAAGCATCGATTGTTATATTTGTGCTAGAGCTTTGATTTTGAAAACATGAAACAATTTTGTCAACGGTAGTAATAAAGCATATGCATCATGTAAATTATATCTTATAAGTTGCAAGCCTCATGCATAGTGTACCAATAGTGCCCGCACCTTGTCCTAATTAGCTTGGACTACCGGATCATCACAATGCACATGTTTTAACCAAGTGTCACAATGGGGTACCTCTATGCCGCCTGTACAAAGGTCTAAGGAGAAAGCTCGCATTGGATTTCTCGCTATTGATTATTCTCAACTTAGACATCCATACCGGGACAACATAGACAACGGATAATGGACTCCTCTTTTATGCATAAGCATGTAACAACAATTAATAATTTTCTCATTTGAGATTGAGGATATATGTCCAAAAGCTGAAACTTCCACCATGGATCATGGCTTTAGTTAGCGGCCCAATGTTCTTCTCTAACAATATGCATGCTCAACCATAAGGTGGTAGATCGCTCTTACTTCGAGACAAGACGAACATGCATAGCAACTCACATGAAATTCAACAATGAATAGTTGATGGCGTTCCCCGATAAACATGGTTATCGCACAACAAGCAACTTAATAAGAGATAAAGTGCATAATTACATATTCAATACCACAATAGTTTTTAAGCTATTTGTCCCATGAGCTATATATTGCAAAGGTGAATGATGGAATTTTAAAGGTAGCACTCAAGCAATTTACTTTGGAATGGCGGGAAAATACCATGTAGTATAGGTAGGTATGGTGGACACAAATGGTATAGTGGTTGGCTCAAGTATTTTGGATGCATGAGAAGTATTCCCTCTCGATATATGGTTTAGGCTAGCAAGGTTATTTGAAACAAACACAAGGATGAACGGTACAGCAAAACTCACATAAAAGACATATTGAAAACATTATAAGACTCTACACCGTCTTCCTTGTTGTTCAAACTCAAAACTAGGAATTATCTAGACCTTAGAGAAACCAAATATGCAAACCAAATTTTAGCATGCTCTATGTATTTCTTCATTAATAGGTGCAAAGCATATGATGCAAGAGCTTAAACATGAGCACAACAATTGCCAAGTATCACATTACCCAAGACATTTATAGCAATTACTACATGTATCATTTTCCAATTCCAACCATATAACAATTTAACGAAGAGGAAACTTCGCCATGAATATTATGAGCTAAGAACACATGTGTTCATATGAACCAGCGGAGCGTGTCTCTCTCCCACACAAGCATGATGTAATCCAATTTATTCAAACAAAAACAAAAACAAAAACAAACCGACGCTCCAAGAAAAAGCACATAAGATGTGATGGAATAAAAATATAGTTTCAGGGGAGGAACCTGATAATGTTGTCGATGAAGAAGGGGATGCCCGGCATCCCCAAGCTTAGACGCTTGAGTCTTCTTGATATATGCAGGGATGAACCACCGGGTGCATCCCCAAGCTTAGAGCTTTCACTCTCCTTGATCGTAGTATATCATCCTCCTCTCTTGACCCTTGAAAACTTCCTCCACACCAAACTCGAAACAACTCATTAGAGGGTTAGTGGACAATAAAAATTAACATGTTCAGAGGTGACACAATCATTCTTAACACTTCTGGACATTGCATAATTCTACTGGACATTAATGGATCAAAGAAATTCATCCAACATAGCAAAAGAGACAATGCGAAAATAAAAGGCAGAATCTGTCAAAACAGAACAGTCCGTAAAGATGGATTTTATTAGGCCACCAGACTTGCTCAAACGAAAATGCTCAAATTGAATTAAAGTTGCGTACATATCTGAGGATCACTCACGTAAATTGGCATAATTTTCTGAGTTACCTACAGAGAATTAGACCCAGATTCGTGACAGCCAAGAAATCTGTTTCTGCGCAGTAATCCAAATCTAGTACTTACTTTACTATCAAAGACTTTACTTGGCACAACAAAACACAAAAATAAGATAAGGAGAGGTTGCTACAGTAGTAAACAACTTCCAAGACACAAATATAAAACAAAGTACTGTAGCAAAATAACACATGGGTTATCTCCCAAGAAGTTCTTTCTTTTTAGCCATTAAGATGGGCTCAAGCAGCTTTAATGATGCACTCGCAAGAAATAGTATTTGAAGCAAAAGAGAGCATCAAGAGGCAAATTCAAAACACATTTAAGTCTAACATGCTTCCTATGCATAGGAATCTTGTAAATAAATAAGTTCATGAAGAGCAAAGTAACAAGCATAGGAAGATAAAACAAGTGTAGCTTCAAAAATTTCAGCACATAGAGAGGCATTTTAGTAACATGAAAATTTCTACAACCATATTTTCCTCTCTCATAATAACTTTCAGTAGCAACATGAGCAAACTCAACAATATAACTATCACATAAAGCATTCTTATCATGAGTCTCATGCATAAAATTATTACTCTCCACATAAGCATAATCAATTTTATTAGTTGTAGTGGGAGCAAATTCAACAAAGTAGCTATCATTATTATTCTCATCAAGTGTAGGAGGCATAGTATAATCACAACAAAATTTACTCTCCATAGTAGGTGGCATAAAAAGACCACTATTATAATCATCACAAATAGGAGGCAAAGTATCATCAAAGAAAATTTTCTCCTCAATGCTTGGGGGACTAAAAATATCATGAAAACCAGCTTCCCCAAGCTTAGAACTTTCTATATCATTATCAACCATGGTGTTCAAAGCGTTCATACTAATATTACTACCGAGCATGCAAATAAGATTTCATAGGTTTTTTAATTTTCGCATCAAACAATCCATGTTTTAAATCAGGAAATAGAACAAGAAGCTCACTCTTGTACATTATGCCAAACTAGTGTAAACAAGAAACAACAAGATGCAATTGCAGGATCTAAAGGAAATAGCTTTGAGCACACACAAAACGGCGCCGGAAAAATACTTTACTCGGGACCGTAGTATGAGTGCCTTTTTACCTTTCCTCCTCGGCAACGGCGCCAGTAAAAGTGCTTGATGTCTACGGGAGCTTCTATTCTTGTAGACGGTGTTGGGCCTCCAAGAGCGAGAGGTTTGTAGAACAGCGAAGCAAGTTTCCCTTAAGTGGATACCCAAGGTTTATCGAACTCGGGGAGGAAGAGGTCAAAGATATCCCTCTCATGCAACCCTGCAACCACAAAGCAAGAAGTCTCTTGTGTCCCCAACACACCTAATAGGTGCACTAGTTCGGCGAAGAGATAGTGAAATACGGGTGGTATGAATAAGTATGAGCAGAGTAGCAACGGTGCCGGAAAAGTGCTTGCCGGCGTGTAGTTGATGGTGGTAATATTGCAGCAGTAGTAACACGAGTAAAACGAGAAACAAGCAAGTAGTAACTCAGCAGTATTTAGGAACAAGGCCTAGGGAATAGACTTTCACTAGTGGACACTCTCAACTTTGATCACATAACGAGAATAGATAAATGCATACTCTACACTTTTGTTGGATGATGAACACATTGCGTAGGATTACACGAACCCTCAATGCCGGAGTTAACAAGCTCCACAATAATGCTCATGTTTTAGTAACCTTTAGTGTAAGATAGATCAACGAGACTAAACCAAGTACTAGCATAGCATGCACACTCGTCACCTTCATGCATATGTAGGAGGAATAGATCACATCAATATTATCATAGCAATAGTTAACTTCGCAATCTTCAAGAGATCATGATCATAGCATAAACCAAGTACTAACATGGTGCACGCACTGTCACCTTTGCACACATGCAGGAGGAATAAAACTACTTTAATAACACATCACTAGAGTAGCACATAGATAAATTGTGATACAAACTCATATGAATCTCAATGAGATCATTGTATTGAAGTACATGGAAGAGAGATGAACCACATAGCTACCGGTACAGCCCCGAGCCTCGATGGAGAACTACTCCCTCCTCATGGGAGCAGCGGCGGTGATGAAGATGGCGGTGGAGATGGCAGCGGTGTCGATGGAGAAGCCTTCCGGGGGCACTTCCCCGCTCCGGCAGGGTGCCGGAACAGAGATCCTGTCCCCCAGATCTTGGCTTCGCGATGGCAGCGGCTCTGGAAGGTTTCCGTGGGTTTCGTCAATTGGTATCGGGTTTTCTGATCCAGGGGCTTCTTATAGGCGAAGAGGCGGCGCCAGGGGGTCGAAGGGCTGGCCAAACCCTAGGGGGCGCGGGCCCCCTAGGCCGCGCCAGGGTATGGTGTGGTGGGCCCGTGCCCCCCTCCGGTCCCTCTCGTGTGTTCCGGATGCTTCCGGGGATTCTAAGATCTTTTGCGTTGATTTCGTCCGATTCCGAGAATATTTCGTTACTAGGATTTCTGAAACCAAAAACAGCAGAAAACGAGAACGGCACTTCGGCATCTTGTTAATAGGTTAGTTCCGTAAAATGCACGAATATGACATAAAGTGTGCATATAACATGTAGATAACATCAATAATGTGGCATGGAACACAAGAAATTATCGATACGTTGGAGACGTATCACCCCCCCCCCCCCGCGCCGCCATATGGGGAGGGCCCCTGCTGGCCTTCCTCAACTCCTCTTCGGTCTTCTGGAACACTCCGTGAAAAATAGGGCCGTGGGCTTTTGTTTCGTCCAATTCCGAGAATATTTGTAAAACAACTTTTCTGAAATCAAAAACAGCAGAAAACAGGAACTAGCACTGTAGCATCTTGTTAATAGGTTAGTCCCAGAAAATGCATAAAAACAATATAAAGTGTGAATAAAACATGTAGGTATTGTCATAAAACTAGCATGGAACATAAGAAATTATAGATACGTTGGAGACGTATCAGTATCGTATGTTAATGGTTCTTTCGATCACGAAGTCATCGTTGAATATGTGGGAGCCATTACAGATCTCCAGGTCCCTCTATTAGTTATTGATCGGAGAAGTGTCTCGATCATGTTTACATGGTTCACGAACCGTAGGGTGACACACTTAAGGTTCGATGTTGTTTAAGTAGATATGGAATATGGAATGGAGACCGAATATTGTTCGGAGTCCCGAATGGGATCCATGACATCACGAGGAGTTCCGGAATTGTCCGGAGAATAAGATTCTTATATGGAAAGTCAAATCCAAGTTTGGGGATAGTCCGGTGAATTTCTGGAAGGTTCTAGAATTGTTCGAAATATTTCGCTATGGCAAGTGGACTCCACCAGCCTAGCCGACCCACAAGGAGGGAAGGTGGAGTCCATGGTTGGCTCCACCTCCTTGGCCGGCCAAACCAAAAGGAAGAGGGAGGAAGTCCCACCTTGACTAGGTTTTGACTTTTTGTATTATGGCAGATTTTTTAATAGGACTCCTAGATGGAGTATGATTGGAACCTAGGGTTTTCCACCTATATAATGAGGAGGAGAGGGGGTTGGCCGGCCACACCAAGGCTGCCCAGGCCGCGCCCCTCTGTCCCCAAACCCTAGTGCCCCACCTTCCTCCACCTCTCTCTCGCACGACGACAGCGAAGCCCTACAAGAGTTCTCCACCACTACCGTCACTACGTCGTCGTGCTGCTGGGATTCCGAGGAGGATCTACTGTTTCCACTGCCCGCTGGAACGGGGAGAAAGACGTCTTCATCAACACCGTACGTGTGACCTAGTGCGGAGGTGCTACCTGATTGCGGCAACGTCAAGGTCTTCGCTCCTGAGAGCGGCAAGTGATCGACTAAATCATCCACGAGATCCATCTCGTTAAACGCTTAGAGATCTTCGAGGGTATATTGATTCCATCTCGTTGCTACCATCTAATAGATTAGATCTTGGCTTGTTGTTCATTCTTGCGGTAGAATTTTTTATTTTCTATGCTACGAACCTCTACAGTGGTATCAGAGCCGTATCTATGCATAGATCTATTGCACGAGTAGAACATAATGGTTTTGTGGGCGTTGATGCTCTTGTTGTCGTTTGCTTTTAGTGTAGTTTGCATCTTGCGGGATGGTGGGATGAAGCGGCCCAGGATAATCTTATATGACCGCGTTCATGATACTTGCTCCACGCTTGACATGCAACTTGCATTGCATAAGTGGCTTTACGAACGTTTCACACTAGCTCAATTGATCCGAACAGAGCACCTAAGGGCAGTGGCGGAGCTTGAAACAAAAACTTGGGCGGGCCAAACGAAAGCTGACACAAAGAATTACTCCAAAACTATATATTAGTCAAACTAACTTTGGTTTAGCAGATCATCATACATGAATTGCTCCAAAATAAAATAAAGCATAATAACATCTTTCGTCTTATTACGCAACCTTACTTTAATAATCTTTATACTAGAAAATGCATGTTCAACACTCTCCGTTGAAACCTCTTTGTTAGAGTTTGTATATGCTACCGTATAGGTATAGAGTAGTACTCTACCCTATACGGTATTCTCTCTGTACGCCACGTCTGGGGCTCTTCCAGGTCCCTATTAACACGTACCCGAACCCTCTAACGAGGGTATCGTTCCCCTCACAACCAACATAGTATCAAGAGCGATTCCTCTTCCCATCTAGCCGCCGCCGCCGCCGCTCCAGGATTCTCCCTGCCGCCGAAGCCTCCTTCCCTGCTTCTCACCGGACGGATCTCACGACCACGACCAGGACTTGTCCGTCCTTGTGATTGGACTCACGACCACGCCCGGGAAATCACAACCCTACCCTTCCCTCCCTTGATCAATGGCGTCCTCCTCGATGCAATCTGCGCCGGGCACACTTGGGGCGCCGCCGGCCACAAAACTCACTCGGGCGAATTTCCTTTTTTGGAAGGCTCAGGCTCTTCCTACCCTTCGGGGCGCTAGGGTCATGGCGCTGCTTGAGGGCACTGACCTGCCCCCGCCCGAGTTCCTTGAGGTTGAAGATGATGACAAGAAGAAAAAGTCCGTTCCCAATCCTGCCTATGACACCTGGGTCATCCGGGATCAACAAGTTATGAGTTACCTGATGAATTCGCTGTCTGAGGAAGTTCTCGCCCATGTGCTTGGGCTCGAGCATGCGGGGGTGTTAGAGTAGTACTCTACCCTATACGGTATTCTCTCTGTACGCCACGCCTGGGGCTCTTCCAGGTCCCTATTAACATGTACCCGAACCCTCTAACGAGGGTATCGTTCCCCTCACAACCAACACTCTTCACAAGGCATTGACAAAGACAGATTAAGGCTGATTGTTTTCCAACTCCTCATCGTTGGAAGCATCCAAAATAAAATGTTTTCGTTAAAGTTGCAATCCATAATTTCTGGTTGGAGGAAATCTCTTTTTCTTTTAAACAATAACGTCAGTTGCTATAGCCTATAGGAAAATTGGTGTCGAAAGAAAATTAAGCAATGAGATTTGTGTAAGTGAAATAGTGAATTACCTGCAGTGTCACACTGTCATCTGTGCGGTTGTGCTGTGCAGTGTGCACTTTGCCGGGCAAAAAATTAGAGCAGTTGTGACCAGTGCGATTGCAGCAAGAAAATCAGAGAAGGTGGAGGAGAAACTTGTAATGGACTGGGTTGCCGGATCATCGCTGCTGCTAGCTCTCTGGCCTGCTGCCTGGGGCTTAGCCGCTTAGTGTTGGGGCCTGGCCGCCCACGCTGGCTTGCCGTTGCTGCTGGACTGGACGGTCGCCGGAACAAGCAGTCCAACTGATATCTCCGCTGCTCGGTCGCCGGCTCGCGGCCTCACCACGGTAGGTGGCTAGCTTCCTGCCTGTGGCGCCATGGATGGGGAATTGGGGACGGCCGCTGACGAGCAGGAACACCCAAGCGAAGCGACGTAGTAAATTAGGAATAGTGGTTTCTCACGTGAACTGGGCCGGTTAGTGGTGGGCTTTACACATGCCGCATAGGTATAAAAGAATTTTTGCTCCTGGGCTGGGCGGGCCATGGCCCGGTTTGGCCCTCACTAAGCTCCGCCAGTGGGGGTCCACCATTAGTCTCACTAGCCACACGAGAGAAGGCCGAAGAAGGGGTCCAGTTGGCTAGGGTGACTGGGCGTAAAACCCGGAGTGACTGGGCTTAAACCCTGGAGAAGGCGACTGGGACGAAGGCCCAGGCGACAGGATTACTTGGGCGCGGGATAACGAATCCTGGCCTTGTAGCGACTGATATGATTTGGTCTTATCTACTTATAAAGCTTAGATCGGGAGTCCCTATATAAATCCCCGAGCTAAATCCTACAAGTACACACAATCCAAGATTTCATCTCACCTCTATAGCTCTCGACTTGCTGGAATCGGACTATGTCGTTGGCAATACTTATGAAGTATACCTACAACATATGTGTCCACCTAGATTAGTACTGAAGCTCTTCTATATGTTACCAAACTGAAATTACAAGAAGTTAGGTGCTATATTTATCACATGATAGAGTGAAATGCACATCAGTTGTATTTCATAACTATCATACAGTTGGGAGAGCGAGAGTGCGGAAACTTAACTTTACTTCACCATCAGAAGGTTCTCCCGCTTCTCCTTTTAATTTTTTTTTTTTTTTTGAAGTGGAACCATCGATTCCATTAGTGTGCTAACTCAGCGAGATCGTTGGCAGCCAGTACTCTTACAGAGTTCGGACAAGCCCGAGAACTATACGAGAAAACAACCGAATTAAAATTAAGGAAAATAAAAAAGCACGAATATCTCTGTAGATAACTCCTTTTTTGGAGAACTGTAGATAACTCCTTCTGATGCCAAATCAAAGGAAAACGCTCACGTTCCCCCGGGGGAACAGCTCTCTTTTCCTCCCACTCGACGCTCGTTGGATCGTTTCCATCGAACCGTTCTCCTTCCGCCACGTCGTCATCTTATCCGTCCGCAGACCGCGTCACTCCGGACCGCGCCGCCCCCGACCTCATTACTGCGCCTCGCCGCGCCCCTTAATCACGCTCTCGCGCGAGGTGGCGGCGGAAGCGAGCGGCGGCTGGGGAGCGGTTCTGGGAGATTCGACCGCCGCTGACGACGATTTCCTCCGCCCACTGGAGAACGGCGGCGCCAAGCTTCGTAGTAGAGGTTCGTCGTCCTCTCGTGCTCCTTCTCGTGCTTCTCTCATGGAACCCTAGACCCCGATCCCCGCCATTCGCTCCATTTCAGGTTCATCGGCGCCGATCTCCTCCCCCGCGTCGGGTTCTTCTTCGTTGCCGATCTGTTCGGGGTGAGTAGCTTCCTCTCTCATCTCTTGTTCCTGGATGTCCTCCTCCCTGATCTGAAGCATGCCCCCCCCCCCTCACTAATGGATTTTCCCTTGATATTTCTGGCATTTCTGGCATAGTATTGAAGGTAGATTGCGCCATGATCTATTGGGAGACGACGAAGTGAGAATCTTCCACTTTTGCTACAGATGGATGTGAGTTTTTTCCACTGCAATACCATGATGTACTAGCAGATGTTCCTTTCATTCTACCAGCAGATGTTCATGTGTTAGTTATTTTTTGTTTATGTAGCATTATATAGTGTGCTCATGGATCCATTTGCAGCATTTTTGTGTTTGTTTATGGTAGCATGTACCAAACTTTTGCATTTTAGGAAGGAATATCTGTCCATGTCCATGTGCATCATTTTTGTTAAATGTATGTGTATTGCTACATTATTCCATTTTTTTGCTTTATTTGTATTTGATACACCACTTATTTTTGTTCATTTTGTGTTTTTTTCAGTTTTCCAAAAAAGCTGGGAAGCAACCTATGCCTAGTGCAGAGGATCAAGCTAAGTGGACTTCGAAAGACCGTTTTGCTGCGAAGCGTCTGCGTGCTATTGCAGATGAGTTGAAGCCTGAGAAAAGAGCTGTTATTGAGGAGAAGAGTGCCTTTAGGTCATTACTAAATGTTGCACCATTCAACATACCGAACAAGCTCATAGACTATGTTGCGCAACATATCACACCGTCTCTCCGTGAGTTCGTAGTTGGGAAGAAGCGGATTGTTTTCACCGGAGATATGATTACCAAGGTGTTTGGTATACGCTCAGTGGCAAACCCCGGCTTGTTGAACTCAAAAGTTTGAACAAAGTGCCCTTCGAGATGTTTACAGTGGGTTCTAATCCTAGACCCGATATTCCTACCACCATCAAGGTCCCGAAAGGTTGTGAAGATACTCGATGAGGATACTATAGTTAGGTCCTGGGACCTCCTATGTATGGCTACCGTTGTTGATCCGAAGAGCAGCAATCATGTTGGTATGGACTACTTAGGTAGCATGCTTCATCCATCTAGAACCCATGAATATGCCTCGGGATGAGTACATCCCTGGAGCAGTTGATGCAAGAGGTTAAGAAGATGCGTAAGAAAAGGTTAAAGACTCCTTCTCTTAAGAAAGGGAATTCCAAGTTTGAGTTTTGGATCTCTGGCCCATTTGCTGCTATTGGTGTATGTTATCATTCCGACAACTTGTTTCACTTCCTGCACTTAATTCTACAAGCATAGTTTTGGTTGCTCACGTACTGTTGACTGTTTTTCTCTTTATTTTATTTTTGCAGATAATCTATTTGGACCATCTTCAGCTTTCCTCCCAGCAAGCCATGTCATAGACTATTCACTGCCAAGAGTTTGTCATGTCAAATGCAAGTGATTTTGTTTTTGCAGCTCAATGTGACCTTTCCAAGTTGTTTCTTCACAACACCAAGGTTTTTGGTAGGAGACCGGTAAGGAAGTAACTCGCATTTCCATGGTTTTTTTTGTTATTTTCTTACTTGCTTCAATTAGGATTCTTATCATGTTTTTCCTTGTTCTATGTGTAGTTCCTCGATATAAGTGAAACACCATATGCAAATGTACTACCCGGACGTGCCGAGGGAGCTCCGTTGAACCCGAAGTGAACCCTTCACCCTCACTAAATGATTGGCTTGTTTTCCCTAGCAGCCAGGAACTTGAGGTATTGTTCATGCTGCAATCTTATTTATTTGTTGCTACTTTAGTGTTACATCTTTGCTACCTTCATGCACTTTTGGTTGCTACTCGATCTCGTACTTGCTAATTATAGATTATCTTTTTTGTTTTTTGGTGCTCGTAAATTTTGTATCTCGTTTTTATGCTCCAATACTTTATATGAACTGCTACAATACTTAATATGAACTCGCTCATATATCATTTTGCTACATTCAAATGATTATGTTTTTCAGGTTCCGGACCGTTATAAGCATTTGCATGAGAAACACAAGACCTTGTTTGTCGCTGAATTTGATATAGCAAACAAGAATTATGTTGCTGGTGTCAAGCGTATGCGACCTCAAAGGATGGCCGCTCTACTTTGTGATGTTGATGCCGCATCGCATACACAAGAAGGTCCAAGGGTTACATTCCAAGGTATGCATGGAGATGTAAACACCGATCTAGGAGAGGATGTTTCGCAGATGATGATGAGCGATCCGACAAGGAGGACTCTAGTGATGAGGATGTTGATGAGGAGGAGTCTAAGGGTGCTGATATTGCTGTGGATGATCCAGAAGAGGATGGTTCTGCAGATGATGATGATGATATTCCTACAGCTTGCTCAGAAGATTGTGATTTTGAGTTTGCACCAAGATATTCTGATGTTCCATCACACCGCGCTGCACCGGATGTTCCACAGCCAGCTATTATTAGAGACTCCTCTTTCCCATCTGAGGATGCTCGTGAACATCAATCTGTTGATAGCCCTGCGAGATCTCCAGTCCTAGATGATTCTGCTAAGCGTTGTAGGGAAATTGCACTTGCCAAGGCCCCTGATGCACCCCCTTTTGACCTTTTTGAGCCTGGCACCCCTGAATGGGAGGACTTTAATAACATCACCGTTTTAGTACCTGATGCGGTTGGTGGCTCTGCCGTAGAGATTCCCGCCGCATGCGTATGCCGCTGATGCTTCTTTAGCTATGAAGGTTGTTGATGTTGGTCTTGCTGCCAAGTTGTCTGCTCCAGAGATTCCTAGTGCTGAGAGCCCTCCTACTCAGAGTTGTGTTGCGAAGATGCCTCTTCCAGAGAGCTCTGCTCATGAGAGTCCTGCTGGTGAGTTGCCTAGTGCTGATATGCTTAGTATGTTTTTCTTCCATTTTGCTTTATTTTATTTTCCATTCTTTTTTGTGACCTTTTTTTTGTGCTGCTGCATTAGTGCTTTATAGTTGCAACATTAGGGTACTTCATGTGGTACTTTAGTACATCACTTGTGCTACTTAGCATAGACTTCCTTTTACCCTTATTTCTGTTCATTTTTTATAGCACCACACTAGTGCTTATATAGTTGCTACATTACTGTACTTTAGTAGCTACTTTAGTACATCAATGCTGCTACTTAACATACACTGCTTCATTCCTTCTTTTTTGGTTCATTTTTATAGTGCTACACTAGTGCTTTTATATTTGCTACATTAGGGTACTTTAGTAGCTACTTTAGTACATCAATGGTGCTACTCCTGGGGTTTTTGAGCATTGTTTTTTTTGCTACCTTTAACATAGACTGTGCTCTTTATTTTCTCACATTTGATTTGTTTCCTTTATTCTTTGCAGTGATTGTTGTTCCTACACCCGCTGATATCCCCACCGCTGTCCATGCTGCTATACCTGCTGATATCCCCGCTGACATCCCCACCGCTGTCCATGCTGATGCTGATACCCCTGCTGATATCCCCGCTGCTATTCCCGATGCTGTCATTGGAGATGCTATCCCCGCTGCTATCCCCGCTGCTATCATTGGTGCTATCCCTGCTGATATCCCCGCTGCTATTCCTGATGTTATTCCCGCTGCCGATATACCTGCCGTCTGCAGTAGATGTCATTGCTCGAGCCTCGTCACTCCTGTTCATCCAAAGTCCACGAGTTTTGTAGCATTCAATTAAAACGCTTCTTTTCTTTTTCCATTTTTGTTTTTGTTCTTAACAACATTTTTTGTTCTTTTCTGTGTAGGTGCCACAGTCGCTGAGACATCTTCAGGCAAGAACATTTCAACTTCTTCTGGTCCTGAAACACATGACAGGAAGAATAGGCATAAAAGGGCAGCAAAAGGGCCAGCTGACAAAGACTCCTCCAAAGCTGAAGAAGATTAAGGTCTCTCAAGATTCACGTGACATCTATGATAAGTTTATTTGTCATGGTCGTAAGCTTAAGAGGCAGCCAAAGGACCATGCTCTCTGAGTTTTTCTATACCTTTTTGCTCTGTTTTTTTATTTTCTGATGTGTTTTCAATTTGTTTTCCCTAATTACTTTCTTTTTTTCTGCATTTGCAGTCCTGAGTTTGTGAGGATTCGACGCTACTATTGCTCATACAAGAGTTTCCTGGATTCTCTTAAGCCATGCCATTACCTAAGCGAGTGAGGTTATGAATGTGTGGATTGAGAAGTTCAACCGTGAAGCAAAAATTATTGCCGACAATAATCCAAGGGCCAAGAAGAAGTTTGCCTTTACCCAGCCTTATGGTGGTGAGCAAAACCATATCATGCTCCTCTCGTATTTTTTACCTTCCTAAACATGTAACTAGTTTCTAGTATCACCATTTTTCCTTCATATGTAGGATAAGTTGAGTGTTGATCCAGCAGCATTTGAGATAGAAGGTTGTTTGAAAGAGTTCAAGACTCTCAACTCAAAGTTCAAGCTATTAAAAGATGATCTTGTATGTTTTCATGTATATATTCATACATTTGTTATTTGCTGCATTTTCATCTTGTGTTACCTTTTCGAATGACTTTTTTGTTTTTGTAGTTGTACTTCCCAATTGTGAAGAACAATCATCGGGCCGTGCCCCGCATAAACTTGTGTTTAAAGAAGTTCCACATTTTTGATTCAATGAGAAGTGCAAAGGATGGTAGCTTGTCTGGAACAATTTGCTACCAATCTGGTTAGTTTTAGGTTATTACATGTTTAAATATCTTACATCTGTAGCAAACCTAATTTTCTTTTTTGTATCTTGTTTATGTAGTTCATAAACTTCAACAAGCTTCTCATTGAGTGCAATTTAACATGATTCAATCTGGATGATTTCACCCTAGCCGACATTGAGCACCCACAACGAAACAACATTGTAAGTGTGCTTTTTATACCTTTTAATGTTGCTACAATAGTGTTTTCCCTATGCTACATTACTCGTATATCCGTCGCTACTTTAGTGCAAACTTCAGTATCCTTACACCAACACCTTTTTTGATGCGGGTTTGATTGTGGGTTCTTTGTACAACTTTTCATGGAGAACTTTGACTCAAAAGTGATGGCTCAGCTTTGATAACAATGCTATCCCGGATCATAGGAGAATTGTAGCAGCTTCTCTCATTGAGAACGGGGACAATGGGCGGGATGCCATCGAAAAGTTGATGGAAGATGAGTTGATGAAAAGGAAGAAATACCCTGCTTAGTTTTAGTTCGCACAGTAGGCTATAATTTTGTGTCGTTTGTGGCACTGCTAGCTTCATAAACTATGTAGTTGAAAGTGTTGGCCACAACATGTTTCAATGTTTGTCTCGCACCTTTTGTAACCGCTCAAGACGGTGCTTTTCCATGTACTGAGATTAAATGATATAAGCTACTGCATTGGAATCTGTTTTTGTACTGAAGTGTTTTATGAAAATTGTTTTTTTGTGTTCAATTACTCTGCAGCTATCATAATTGTTCTTTTGCTACTTGTTCCACAGTTTGATAATCTTCCTCGCAAAAAAGCTGTCCATTTTCCTGGCAACATGCTCGTCCATTTTTCAGTTAAATCTGGTCCATTTTTCAGTTAAATCTGGATGATCCATTGCATCTTCTCATTTAGCTACATTAATAACCTCCCTATGCTACTTTTATTGCCCACTTATGCTACTATTGCCACAACCATCTGCTACACCTTTTATTTTTTTTTGCTACATTAATTTTGAACGTTTGCTACTATTGCCACAACCATCTCCTACTCATCAGCATTACCATGAATTGTAACACAATAATAAATATATCACAAATGTATCTGCTACTCATAAACTTAACAACTTCCATTATTACTTTTGTATCACAAATATATCTGCTACACAGTCAAATAGGACAGTCAAATATATCTTATTTTTTACATGTCAACTATTGTACAACTGAAATTGAACTTTTTTCATGTTGACATATAGAAAAATAGTAGTTACAAGTTTCCTGAATTCAAGTAACATATACTCAATTATGTCATCTATACTGTCTTCTCCGGTTGAGAGTCTTTTGCATCTTTAAATTGCTTTGCAAGTACCATATACTCGCATTCCTTCAGGTTGTGTCCTTCTTCATTGCAAAATGGGCATTTCTTCTTTCAATATTGTCTTTTTGGTTTTGGCTCTTTCATAACCTTTGGCTCCTCAGCTTTTTTCTTTCTCTTCTTATTAGCTTCATCCCTTAGCTCAACTAGTGGCTTCCTTCTTTGCTCCTTCTCTTTTGGACGACCTTTGGGCTTTACTCTGGTTGGGTTACGAAGATTGTTGTTTGAAGGTGTCTCGTGTGCTCTTGGCTGCTCTTGTCAGCTGCTGGTTTAGGTTGCTACCATTTGCTGTCATTGTTCATGATGAACATTTGATGATCTTGGATCCGTAGCAGCCCCATGTTCTTCTCGCCGACCTTGCTGCCCGACTACTCTAGATCTATGCATTGCAGACAACAACCTTCTTTGCCTCATCAACCATGTCCAACACTATTGCATATGTGTCATCGGCAATACGAGAATCTAGCTGCCAAACTATTCGGTTTTCCGCAAAGGGAGTTGTACTTCAAAGTGTTGTTCACCGGAACACCAAACTTGCCACCGCTTGATCCCGGATCGAGCACAGTGTTGTTGCTGCCATTGACCAGCGATGGAGCATGTACCTTTCCGGAATGCTCACGTACATTCATGTGAACTATCACCCTTATGATATGAGGGCATATCAGTCCACACATCTCAAATTGGTTGCAGCCACATGTGTATGTTTCTTCCTCTAACCCAACTTGTACTCTGTATGTTCTGACGTCAAGTCCGGGGTTTGGAACAAGATCAAAACACAACTCTTCTAGCTTTGTTCGAAGCGGATAAAATCCAGTTGACATTTGCAGCATCTTCTGGAACCTGTCAAACACTTCTCTTGTGTAGAACAGCACTGCTTGCTTTTCAATGCTCCAACTTGCATTAATTTGTTTGTAGCAAATACAATTAGGAAATGTTAAACAATTTTCTATAGTTTTTTTAAACTGCAGTGAATTACTGGACACTAAGAACTTGCTACATTTTTCTAAGATGCTGCAATTGGTCTCAATAGATATAAATTGCTACAAGTAGTGCTATCTTCACTAACATGCTACAATACAAATTTTTGAAAAATTGCTGCAATTGTCTCACCTTCCCCAAAGTGGAGCGGTTGTAGTTTCCATTATAAAACCTGAGTTGTCTTCTCTATCAAGCATGAGGTTCCAAGCATAATTCGTATCTGTTGCACAAAATTGTATACTTGATTCACCCGGTCGCACCAAGGTCTTGAAGTAAGAGTTCAGTCCTTCAGAACGTCCTGTGGTACTTGTGAATGGAAAGAAGTTGTGCCTAAAATACACTGGTGCCCATGTCTTTCTGCTCCCCCACATGTTTTCCAAGTGTGTTTTGTCATTCAATTCATAGACTTGCAGCATATGCTGCCAACATAACTCAAATTCTTCGGGAGTATCTGTTCCATATATGCATGAGTAGAATGCATCTGCAAATGGATTTCCTTCTCTCAAGTTTGGCCCAAGCTTTTTCCTAGAAAGACTCAAAACATGATAAAAGCAACATCTATGAGTTGCGTTAGGGAACACCTTGCTAATCGCTGTTGCCATTGCTTTATCTTGGTCAGTCATTATGTTTTCCGGTGCCATGTTATCCATTGCCATCATCCAATGCTCAAAAACCCATCTGAATGTTTCAATTGATTCATCTGGTAGCAGAGCACAGCCCAACACAATTGTTTGTGTGTGGTTATTGATTCCCACTATAGGAGCAAACGGCATATTATACCGGTTTGTGCAGAACGTTGTGTCAAAGAACACACAGTCCTTATACTTATGGTACAGCGATCTAGTCCTTCCGTCGACCCAGAATAGTGTTCTTACTGCATTATTTTCATCAAGTTGTGTGGCATAGAAGAAATTTGGGTTTTCAGCTTTTCTCCTCTCAAAGTACTCAACTGTCAGGCTCACATCTCGCAGCGTCACAGCTTCTCGCAGCATTGTGCGGATGTTTGATACATCCCTCTTGACATATGGCAGCCCTCTCACATCACCACCACGGACATCTGCTAGGGCTCCCATTATTTTTGATGTAGATATGTTCGGTTGTGAAGTGTTTGCAGCAGCTGGAAATCTTCCTCGCGGGACCTTCCGGTGTGATCGGTAGAACCGTCTTCTCCCGATCATTGACACCATTGGGTGTGTGTGCTCTGCGTTGAAAACTCGTGACTCGTCCAAACTCCTGCACGCATGCCAACTACCATGTGCGCTTTGCGGTCATGTCGCGAGCACTATGTTCCGCTGCCTTGTGTCTTTTACATCCATCTCGCTCCTTAGCTTGTTTCCCTTTTGATTTACGCGCACTTGAAGCTGCTCATATCCGTTGCTACGGAACCTTCGAATTGCTTCTAGCGATTTTAAGCTGTTCCAGTCAAAAGGTTTGCCGAGCATGAATACATTCGAAAACTCTGCTCAGAATTGTACCTTTTGGCGCATGTCGCGCTGTGCTGTACTTTGTATTGCCAATGTGTGTACCAAAACCTAGTTTGTATGCATAATTATTGTACACCTCTTTTGCTTCTTCTATATCATCAAAAGTCAGGCCAACATATGGTACCATAGGCTGGGACAATATCTCTTCATCATAATCTCGAGCTACACTTGCGGCGAGAACCAGCTTGTCCATTGTGAGGTCCTGGTACAAATTTTCCAGCAGCATCGCTTTACAGTGCGAGAACTTGTTTACGGTGCAGCATTGTTCGAGATCAAAACCCCTCAAGATGCTTGTCAGCCAACAAAACCTGCATGTATGCATATTCCTGAGCTTCACTTGTTCAAGTAATTTTGTCTAAAATGTAGTGTCAACTGAAACACAGTATTATGCTAACAATAGTTTTGCTACACCATGTAGCATCAAATTATTCATGCATACTAGAATGTAGCATAAGTATTTTATCATGCACACTTAAATTTTGTTTGTACATTGCAATTCTAATTCAATGTGTAGCAAGTGTAGCACCATATGTTCAATAGCTGGTAGCAATTGCTGCACAATCTATCAACAATCCAGGAGCAGCACCAGAACAAATCACTAGCATTATCAAATGTAGCACTATCTTCTAGCAAGACTATCAGATGTACCAACTATAACACTGCATAGTCCATCAAATTAATCAGTTAGCTACCCCCAGTTGGCACATGTAGCAGAACCATATGTAGTATATGTAGCAATATGTAGCAATAAAAGTGTAGTAGGAAATCAAATCAAAAGTAGCAGAACCTTAGTGATTTGCAGTAGGATATCAAATCAAAAGTAGCAATAAAAGTGGAAAAAATCGCGGAAATACACTCACCGATGGAGCAGCTTCTTCAATCTCCGGGTCTTGAGTGAAATACACAGGAGGGTTGTTGTAGGTACTTCGATTTGGTTGCGCCGACGGAACTCCGGCGCCACCGCTCGAGGATCCGTCGGAAAACGACGGCCGAGATCTGGATTTGACGAGGAGCTCGATCCAACCTGTGCAGCACGACTAGGTTCTCCGTTTGGGTAGAGGACGGATCTCAGCAGGTGCGCCATCGATGCGCTCTTCTCTGCTTTGATTGTCGCCGGCTAGTCGTGCGCCGTCTCCGCCGGCGGCGTCGCGGCGGCGTCGCGGGAGCTCCAACCTCTCTCTAGCCCGAAGGACGTGCGGATTTATGTGTTTGCTACAAACGGGAATTTTTTGCTACAAAGTCATGCATGGTAGCAAAAGCGGGAGAAGGTAACGTTCGATCGATCCGACGGCTGTTAGAGGCTCCATCGTACGGCTGCCGATCCGGGGGATCTGAAATTAGATCCCCCGGGGACGCTCAGCGCGGGCCCAAATCAAATCACTTCCTCTGATATTGTACATGTTGGTCGGCAGGTAATATATCCCCGCAGCACCGGGTTTGCATCTGGATGCGCCAGCTGCTGGGTTCGCAGTGACTGTAGGAGCATCTTCAACCGTTTTGACTCCCCGGGCTGAAATTCGGTGCTATTTAGCGTCGGATGGATGTAATATTTGGCCTAGAAGATCCATATTTCCAGCGGCGAGTCTAGGATGGATGTAAAATTTAAACAAATATAGGTGAATTTAGACAAAATCAGACGAAGTACGTTCAAAAATAGGCGAAATTTAGAGATATTTAACATATATAGGCGAGTTCGTATATATATAGGCCGGATCTGTAATGTATTTGAATTCGGCCAGATGGAAACATAAACTAAAATTTAAAAATGGCGTTCTACATGCCGAAACCTTGACATCGACCCCGACGAGGACGTGTCAGCGCGACACGGAAGGCACCGCCGCCGACGGCGGCGTCCCCAGACGGGGGAGTTGCTGCCCTCGATGTGCGCGAGCACACTGTCGAGCGTGCGGCCCGGCGCGCTCCACCAGCGGCGGCGGCCGGCGGCGTTGTTACGCGCTAGAGGAGGGGGAGGACCGTCGTACGCTACGAGTTCCCATTCGTGCCGGCGATGGAAGAACTCGTCCAGGCGTCGTAGTTGTCGGGGAGGTACCGCTCCTCCGCGCGCTGCTCGTCGCTGAGGGTGACTCGCACAACGTCGATCGCGTCGTCGAGCGCGCCGCCTCCCACCGAAAGCGGCGGGACCGGGACGCCCCCCGCGCTCAGGCGCCATCCTCCGGGCGCGCGGAAGTCCGGCGGCACCGGGTGGCCCGCCATGTGCATAAGTCCCGCCTCCCACTGGTGTAGGGAACGCCGGCCGAAGCCGTTGTTCGCCGCGCCTTCGTCGTGGCCCGCCAGTCGCTGGAGGAGCATTGGGGAGAGAAGACTGGGCTGGGGAGAGAAGGGAGACGGCGGTGGTGAATGCGTCCAAACGCGGTAGTTCCACGATAAATAGAGGGAGCCGCGCGTGAATTCGAGGCGACGGCATTAACTCGCCGCGTGGAAGCTACGCGTCCGGCGAAGACTGACCGGCGGCAGGCTTTTGCAGCGCACGGAAGACGATTGGCCTTTCTCGCCGACAAGTCGGGGCCACCAGCCACGCGAGATGTTTTCTCGATGTTTTCCGCTCTTTCGTTTCCTTCGGACTCCCCGAGCGTTCCTCGGGGGGGGGGGATGACATAGGCTCGCCGGATGGATGAAAGCCCAAATCCGGGCGAAAACGAGGATTCTGGAGGGCCTTTCCGGGGAGACGGCTGAAGATGCTCTAACTTTGTTGTCTGATTAACACAAGCAAAATCAGCTCGGCTATTTCGTTTCAGTCTTAACTCTAGGGGCTAAACCAACAAACTTGTAAGCTAGTGTGACCCATCTCCATCTTTGATCGCACCTTGCTATTTGGCAACGAAGCAACCCGACTAGGAATCTGTCAGGATACATATGACAGCGATCCGAAAAATCCTCAAAAGTGAATTTGACACGGGTGAGATCATACGCCACAAAGGCGGTAGAGAACCAAATTCTGTCACAGGGAAAAAAATAGCTACAGTCTATACAGAAAAAGGAGTTGAAATGCAGAAAATCTATTTGCCTAGTCGAGCAAGGGATTTTGGAAGACTCGATGCCCCCAACACGAATCCGGAGCAGCAGAAGCAGCTTAACCGCCGATACCTAGTACCAACGACACAGAAGAAAAGTTGCATCACCAAACCTCACCGAAAACCAGCACTGCCGTCCCGAGAACACATATTCAAATCACAGCGAATGCAATGGGAGAAGACCGTTGCACCTTCCAATTAACAACCATTTTCAGTCGTCGCTCGCTGGATTGCAACACCTTCCCTGGCCGTGTGTAAGACTTGCACAACATAACACGACTTCCGGCGACGCACACCTGAAAGATTAGGTTACCCAATCCCCAACAAGAACTAGTGAGCTCGTATCGTATATATGCAGGCCTGCGACATGCAGACCTGATCGATTAGCATATTGAGCACCATACGCGCGGCAGCTAGCGTCCGTCCATGGCAGGAGTTGGTGTCGTCGCTCTCGCGCTCTGCGTCCTGCTCGCCCACCGCGTCGTCCGGGAGGCGCGGGCGGCGTCGTACACCGTCGGAAACAGCGCCGGCTGGGACATCAGCGCGGACCTCCCCTCGTGGGCCGACGGCAAGACGTTCAACGTCGGCGACGTTCTAGGTATGTATGAATCACGGTGGCAGCGTCTGCCTCGCCGGCTTATGATGTTATGATGGCAACGGTTTGCAGCTTACGGCTGGAGTCTTTCCCCACCGTCGGATCAGCAATCCTTTGCACACGACTTAATTCTTGTTACTATTAGAGCATATCCAACAAGCGTTCTATCCCGCGCTGTATCAAAAAAGTAACTGATTTAGCGCGTTAGCACAAAATGATGCTCCAATAGGTGCTGCAACCGGCGCTGTAAAATACAGCTTGGGGCAAAAGCGCTATGTCGTGCACTATATCTACCGCGCTAGATAGAGCGCGTTGTATAAGTTGCATGCAGAAACAACTGCAGATTTTTTACAGCTCCAAGGTTTAGAGCTTCTGTTGGAGGTGAGGAATATGTCCTCACGCGTAAAACA
Source organism: Lolium rigidum (assembly GCF_022539505.1). Lineage (NCBI taxonomy): Eukaryota > Viridiplantae > Streptophyta > Magnoliopsida > Poales > Poaceae > Lolium > Lolium rigidum. Next base: position 87,138,265 of record NC_061514.1, on the reverse strand, counting down.
TGAATGAAGCACACTGTAAAGCGATTTTACGGCGCCAAAATTTAGAGCGCCTGTTGGAGATGCTCTTACGAGTTGCAGTAACTGGAAACTTTACTCCTACATTGTTCTGAGAAGTAATTACTCGTCTACGCGTTGTGATCTACAGTGTTCACGTACTCCAAGTACCACACCCTGGACGAGGTGGACGCGGCGGGGTTCAGCAACTGCAGCGCCGCCAACGCGCTGCTCTCCCGGAGCGACGGCAACACGACGGTGGCCCTAACGTCCGGCGGCGACCGGTACTTCATCTGCGCCCACCAGACGCACTGCCTCGGCGGCATGAAGCTGCACGTGCACGTCACCGGCGGCTCCACGGCCGCAGTCCCCGCCGGCGCCCCGCAGGCGATCCCGGGCGCCGCCCTCGGACCTGCGGGCGCCGGCACCGACTACGGCGACGCGGGCATCCCCAGGCTCGACCTCGGCGGCTCGCACCGGCTGCTTGGGACAGGGACGGTGCTGGCGACGTTGTGGCTGTGCGTGGCTGTAGCTCTGTTGATATGAAGGTTCTGTAAAACAGCCGATCGTGGTCGCGGCATGCAGAGTTTTGTTTCTACACTTTTCAAGTGGTGATTCTTCTTCTTCAATCCTGCCGTTTTTTACGAGCGTACAGGTCGATCGGGTGGTGATTCTTCTTCTTCTACTTTTCGGGTGGTGATTCTTCTCTACCGTGCTGTTTTTTTACGAGCGAACAGGTCGATCGGGGTAGCCAACGTACGGCCGGAGGCAAATTGAAACAAGGTTGTTAGGGTGGGTGGCCGAAACCTGGCTACGTTTGAGCAGAACAAGGTTGTACGATCGTGTCGTATTGTCTATTGCGACGCGCCCACATGCACACGCGTCGAACTTGGACGTACATACTGTTGGGCAGCAGTTGGCGTATCACTTTCAGAGCAGGGGGCGCTCATCTAGAATCGAAAATTCTACCGACCAGGCGCTCGCCGGCGGTAAGCTGCGGTAGAGTCTAGAGTGAAGTCCCTCGGCCTCACATCGCACGGGGCATCTTCTTCTACCGGAGCCACCGACACCGGAGCGGCAAGACGCCAAGATGCGACCGGGGCGATCGCACCAGCCAGCGCCCAGCGGGCCTCGACATCGGCCGCATGCGCCTGCGCCTGCGCCAGGGACCAGCTCCGAGTGATCGCAGCTCGCGCGTACGCCGGTCCATCCCCAGAGATCTGTCCTGCTTCGAGAATCAGACGGCCGTGCACCAACCGGCGCAGCAGCAGCTCACGGGTTTTTATTCGCACCACTGCGGCACTACCGTCCTTCTTCTGCCCGATCTACCGTGCAATCACTCAACTCGGGGAGATGCCACCATTTTTTGTGTGGGTTTGTCTACATCTCACCCGAGTGGGATTTTTCTTAGATCTCTAACTAGATCTAAGAAAATCCCACTCGGGTCATTGCCAATAGGCTACGGCCAAGGCTTAGAGAGATCGTTAGCATGAATCAATCAGCGTTCATCAAACACAGGAGTTTGCATGATAACTTTGTCCTTGTGAGGCAAGTTGCCAGGAAGATTAACATGAGGAGGCAGACTAGAGTCCTGCTAAAGCTAGACCTAGCCTGTGCTTTTGATTCCATCTCTTGGAGCTTCTTGTTTGAGGTGTTGAGGAGAATGGGGTTTCGAGAGAGGTTCCTAAAATGGATAGCTCTGCTGCTATACACGGCAAACACGAGGGTTATGGTGAATGGTGTTCCAGGCGACCGCATTTACCATGGTAGAGGCTTGAGGCAGGGTGACCCCACGTCACCCATGCTTTTTGTGGCGGCCATGGAGACTCTCTCCGCCATGGTCACCAAGGCGGCTGATGAGGGACTCTTCGGGGACTTAGCCTCCATCTCCCCCTTACAGAGGATCTCGGTTTACGCCGATGATGTTGTCATTTTCATCAAACCGGAGCGCAGGGAGTTGAGAGCGGTGAGTCTTATGCTCAGTCTGTTTGGAGAGGCCTCGGGCCTGCGCGTAAACTTAAGGAAGACGACGGCCACTCTGATCCGAGGAAAACAGGAAGAGGAGGAGAGGACGACACAAGTGTTGGGTTGTGGTTTGGCGAGGTTCCCAATTAGGTACCTAGGGCTCCAGCTGGCGCTCAGACCTCTATCCAAGGCTGAGTGGCAGCCGCTTTTGGACCAGGTTATCAAGTGTGTACCTGCGCGGCAAAGAGGACTCATCAAGAGAGAGGGGAGACTAGTCCTGATCAATTCTGTTGTTGCAGCCAGAGCGGTGCACCAAATGGTAGTCGCGGAGGCGCCTGTGTGGCTTCTGGAGGATATAAACAGGTGGTTGAGAGCTTTCTTTTGGGCCGGTAAGGATGAGGTGCATGGGGGCCAGTGTCTAGTGGCTTGGAGGAGCATATGCAAACCAAAGGAGTTCGGCGGCTTGGGGGTGAAAGACTTGAGTTTGCAAGGCCTCGCCTTGAGGTTGAGATGGATGTGGCTCAGACGCACGGACCCGGCGAGGCCTTGGCAAGGCCTACCCGGGCTGAAGGATCCACTTGCAGAGGGAGTGTTCCAGAGTCTAGCACGCTTTATGGTAGGGGATGGACAGTTGACCTACTTCTGGAGGGATAGATGGATAGGTGGTTACACTGCGGAGGAGCTAGCGCCGGAGGTTTTCGCCATGGTTGCCACTAGGCGGAAGAACACCCGTCTAGTAGCGGAGGCCCTGCAGGGGGATGCGTGGATTGATGACATACCAGGGGAGATGACGGAGGAGCTCTGGAGGCAATGCCTAGTCATGTGGGAGGCGGTGGAGGATGTCGAGAGAGATGTCTCCATACCTGACCGCATACTTTGGAAAGGTGCGGAGTCTGGAATATACTCGGCAAAATGCACGTATGAGATGCTATGCGAAGGGAGTGTGAGATGGAGTATGAGTACACCGGTTTGGGGCTCCTTCTCACCCATGAAATGCAAGATCTTCGCATGGTTGGCTTTGAGATACCGCTTGTGGACATCGGATAGGAGGGCAAGGCATGGGTTGCAAGAGCACCCGGATGCGTGTTACATCTGCCTGCAGGAGGAGGATAATGTGGACCACATTCTAACCCTATGCCCATATGCGAGACAGGTGTGGTGTAGGGTGCTACACAGTGCAGGTCTAAGGATGGCAGACCCAGGGTCCACTGGGAACCTACAGAGATGGTGGACAGAGGCCCGCAAGAGAGTGAGGAGGTTCGACAGGAAGCGTTTCGACTCCATGGTTATCAGCACGGCATGGACGATCTGGAAGCAGCGAAATGCGAGGGCTTTCAGAAACGACAGGGAGCAGAAGACGGTGGACCAAATGATCACCCAGGTCAGGGATGATTTCCACATGTGGGAGAGAGCTAGGAGAGGAGTGAGGCTACATGTAGCGAGAGAGTAGACATAGGCGGAGGGAGGGTGGAATGTGTGTGTGTTCTCAGCACCTTGGTGCTGTTCTTGTAATATGTTATGCTTCCCCTTCTATAAAGAAGCGTGCTCTCGAAAAAAAAAGGATTTTCTTAGATCTCAGGCACTCATCTACCTGAGAAAAATGTAACCGTAGTTAAAAGCAAAGTGTATTTCGTTACAGTTGCACTTTTTTGAAAAATAGAATTGCACTTGTCTACCATATAAGTGCAATTGGAAACGAGTTCAACTTTTTTTCCCACGGTAGTTGCAATTTTTGATGACGGAGACATAACAAAAATCTCAGCCAAAACAAGACAGGAAAAAGTATGCTACAGATTTGTTGAGTCGTGTTGGCATAAGTTCGTGTACATCATGTCCAACACCACTCTCCACTACGGATACACTAGCCTTAACAGATGGTTCTCTACTTAGTTCTCAGTGTAGAAGGAGATGCAATGCTCGATGTATTGATCGGATGCTTGGACTTCGTGTCGACAGGCGTGGCCGCGGGTTTGCAATTAAGCATACCGGCGCGGTCCAGGAGCTCATGGGCGTACTTGCGCTGATGGAGGAAGAAGCCGTCGGTGCGACGGACGACCTCGATGCCGAGGAAGTAGTGCAGAGGCCCCAAATCCTTGAGGGCAAACTCAGCGCGAAGACGGTCGGTGAGCTGGCGCGGTGGGTCCGTGGAGCTGGCCGTTAAGATGATGTCGTCGACGTAGAGCAGCAAGTACGCGGTGGTGGCGCCGTTGTTGTACACGAACAGCGATGCATCGGAGCGGGTGGAGCGGAAGCCGAGTTGGTGAAGAAACGCTGCGATGCGGCGGGTACCGAGCGCGTGGGGCTTGCTTGAGCCCGTATAACGAGCGCGAGAGCGGGCACACATGGTCGGGGTGGGCGGCGTCGGCGAACCCGGTGGGCTGCTGGCGGAAGACCTGCTCCTCGAGATGGCCATGAAGAAAGGCGTTGGAGACGTCCATCGATGCACGGGCCATGCGCGGGAGACCGCGAGCTGAAGAACAGTGCGGATCGTCCCGGGCTTGACAACCGGGGCGAAGGTGTCGGTGAAGTCGACGCCGGCGCGGCTGGCGAAAACCACGAACCACCCACCGCGCCTTGTGGCGGTCGAGGGTACCGTCCGAATGGAACTTGTGCTTGAAGACCCACTTCCCGGTGATGACGTTGGCGTGAGGGGCGGGGAACAAGCGTCCATGTCCGGTTCCGCTGCAGGGCGTCGAACTCATCATGCATGGCCGCAAACCACTTGCGGGTCGCGGAGAGCAGCCCGGGCGAGAGGTGGGCATAGGCGACGGCGTGGCTGGTGAAGCCGCGGAGGTCGACGCGGTGCGGACGTACTCGTCCGAGGGGTACCGCGTGCTCGGGACGCGAATCCTGCACGGGCGCGCGTGAGGGGGCCCGTCGCCGGCGGCGGAGGAGGCGGAGGCGGGGCCGGAGCGCGAGCATCGCCGAGCCGGGGCTCGAGGGCGACGCGGTTGAGCGCGGATGACACGGCGGTGCCCGAGGTAGTGCTCGAGGGCGACGCGGGCGGTGTCGAGGTGAGGCGGCGGGGCTCGAGGCGCGGATGACACGGCGGTGCCGAGGTAGTGCTCGAGGGCGGCGGCGGGGCTCGAGGGCGCCACGTGTGAGCCCGAGCGAGGGCTCGAGGCGTCACGGAAGGCGTCGCAGGCTGTAGTAGAGGGAGCGCGCGAGGCGGCTGCCGAGCCGGGGACCTCCACCAAGGTAGGGCCGCGACGCCGCGGACTGTCAGTCGCGGGAGGAGAAGTCCTCATCTGTTCATGTGCAAAGGGAAAACAGTGCTCATCAAAGTACACGTGCCGGGATGTGATGACGCGGTGAGAGACCGGATCATAGCAACGGTAGCCTTTGGTGTTAGCCGGGTAACCGAGAAAGACACACGGAATGGAGCGAGGTGCGAGTTTATGAGGGGTGGTGGCAGCGGTACTAGGGAAACAACGACAACCAAAAATGCGGAGACCGTCGTATGAGGGGGTGAGCCAAACAGGAGGTTATGTGGTGTGTAATTCCAGCGAGGGCGACACGGGCGTAGGTTGACTAGGAGGGTGGCGGTAGAGAGGGCGTCCGGCCGGGACCGAGGGGGCATGTGGGCGTGGAACAAGAGGGTACGGACGCGAGTCATTAAGGGTGCGTAGGACGCGCTCGGCGCGGCCGTTCTGCTGGGAGGTGTATGGGCAAGTTAGGCGGAAGATGGTGCCGTGGGTGGAGAGGAGGGTGCGGATGGTGGTGTTGTCGAACTCCTTGCCGTTGTCGGTTTGGAGGGCGAGGATGGGACGACCGAAGCTGTGTAGACACATAAGAATAAAAGGCGGTGAGTGTTGAAGCGACATCAGATTTCTTACGAAGAGGAAAAGTCCGGACAAAGTGAGAAAAATCATCGAGAATAACAAGATAATAAAGAAAACCGAGAATGACTCGGTATAGGGGACGTCCATACATCACTATGAAGTAATTGAAAAGGAAGAGATGCAAGCTGTGGATGAAGTACTAAAAGGAAGCCGAACATGTTTGCCTAGTCGGCGGGCGTCACATGAGTGAGCCGCCATTTTATTACATGAAAAAGAAAAGCCTCTCATTATTTGACGGAGCGAGGTGGAGCTGGGATGGCCAAGACGAGCGTGCCAAAGGTCGACGCCGGCGAGAGAGCGCCGAGGTGCAGCGTGAGTGGAGGAAGACGGCTGAAGCGGGGTACAGGTCGCCGGGACTCTCACGGCGGTGCAAAACCATCCGGGTACGGGCGTCCTTTACGAGAAAAACCAAACTCGTCAAATTCCACGATTCTGAGTTATCGCGAGAAAGAGTTTTGACGGAAACTAAATTCTGAACAAGATGTGGTGAAACTAAGACATTATTAAGAGACAATGGTGTGGAGTTAGAAGGAAAAGGAGTGGAGCCAATATGAGAGATGGGAAGACCGAGCACCGTTACCGACGATGATGCGAGAGGAAGTGGATGTTGGAGATGAAGTGGAAAGGTTACCCGGGTGAGCAGCCATGTGTGCGGAGGCTCCGGTGTCCATGAACCGGTCTCCACCGCCGGGGTAAGCGCCCGGCGAGGGGCGTGCCGAAGGGCGGTGTACAACGCGGGATCCCGGTGGGCCGTCGGGGCTGCGGCATCATGCCGCTGTAGACGGGAGCGTAGGGCAGGCCGGCGGGAGCTGCGGTGGCGCGGCGAGGAAGGCCCGGTGCGTCGGCGGACGGGGGCCGACGGTGCCGGGGACGGGGGCGCGGAACGGGCATGGTGTAGGCGTGCACGACCCCGGTCCGGGGGTTGTGTCCGCCGCCCACGGCGGAGTGGGGTGTGAGTACCCGGGCGCGGACCGACGATGCCGGGGCCGCCGTTGTGGCCACCGCCACGGCCACCACCACGGCCACGGCGACGGCCGCGGCCACCGCCCCCTCCTCGCTTGGTGCCGTTGCGGGCGAGGCGCGAGTGTGGAGGGGCGGGGGTGGGCGCCGGTGGAGCTCCTCCGCCATGAGGAAGAACGCTGTTGCCGCCGGCCCATAGAGCGGTGTGAACCGCCGGGTGCGCACACCCTTCGGCCCGGCGTTCCTCCGGCCGGAGGTAGTCGACCGCCCGCTCGAACGTAGGGTTGGTCATGAGGGTGAGGTTGGAGGCGGCGTTGCCGAGGTCCTCGGCCGAGGCCGGCGGTGAGGGTGGAGAGGAGGAGCTCGTCGCCAATCCGGAACCCAAGGTCCTGGAGCTCGTCGGAGATTGCCTTGAGGCGCGGGCGATGGGCGTCCAAGGTTTGATCACCCTGGGGTGTGCCGAAGAATTCCTGCTGCAAAAAGACAACACGTTGGAGCTTGTTATTGGTGAAGAGGCCGTTGATCTTTCCCCGCACCGTGCGGGCATCATCGCCTTCCCGAACGACGGTCTTGAAGATGTCCGGCGAGACGGTGAGGAAGAGCCGGCGGATGATGGTGGCGTCGATGGCCGGCCGGTCGGCGTCGCCGGGCGAGGAGGTCGGCGGTGCCGTCGATGTGATCGCGCAGGTTGTACTCGCGGAAGAGGAGGTAGAAGTACGTCTTCCGGGCGAGGTAGTTAGCGGCGGTGGTGGACGGCTTGACGGGGACATGGTCGGTGATGGCGACGGCGCGGAGCCGGCCGGGGTCGGGGATGGAGGAGTCGGCGAAGGGGTTGGAGCTAGGGGTTGACATGATGAGGAAGGGGAGGCGGCGCGCGGCTGGAGAGGGAGGAGAGGCGGCGCTGCTAGGATTTAGGGGTTGGGGGAGGGGGGGGTGCGGCGCACGGGAAGGAGAGGCGGCGCGCGGCTAGGGTTTAGGATCTAGGAGGTGTCTGATACCATGTAGAAGGAGATGCAATGCTCGATGTATTGATCGGATGCATATGGCGGTACATATATATGCCACGTCCTCGACTATACAAGGAAGGAGGCGGGCCCAATAGTAAATACAAGGATATGTATCGCTATACAATAACTACAGAGGATACACATCCAGATATACAAGATATGTATCTCAACACTCAGGATATTACACACTACATGAGTATTGTACGTGCGCTTCAATATCTAACACTGACACGACCTGATATCTCCTTCTCAGTTAATAAAGTTTATCAGTATCTTCATGCTCCTACCACCACATATTAAACTGCTGAATTGGACTGCCGTCAAGAGATGTGGCACTCCTCCAACTGTAGGCAACTACTACTTGTGTACCTGCTGCAAACAAAAGGGGCACCGGATCCAAAAGGCCAAACACATCACCGTGAAAAAAGGCTAACTAAGCGCCGCCTTATCATGTTCCTCTTTGACGTTCGTCGGTGTTGCACCGTTGAAGACCACGTCAAGTGTCGGTGCCGTGATTTTCATTTGATGCAGTGGCGTCTGCATGGGCTTGCAATGTGCACATGCGCTCTGAATTTTCACACATTGCGCCTGTGTTGAAGCTTCTGAAGCTTCATTTGCATTTCAGACCACACGAGCAAATCAATACAATTTACTCGTCAAAACTCAAAAGTAGCAGCCGATCCATAATCAATATGATATATGTATAAGAAGGAATAAATAACCAATGTGCCGTACACCAAGGATAACACGCTCGCGTGACACTAATAACAACAACACGGAAGTAAAACACCTCTGCTTAAAACAAGACCGCGAGCCCTGCGGCCGCCAGCGCCACGAGCGCGGCGACGCCGGCGCGCCCGCTCGCCGCCGCCGAGTCTTCCTCCGCCATGGGCGCGAACGCTGGCGACAACGAGGGGCTCGCGGAGCCGAGCGGCGAGAGCTCTGGGGCCATGATGGGCGAGAGCTCGGGTGCCATGATGGGAGCCAGCTCTGGTGCCATGATGGGAGCTAGCTCTGGTGCCATGATGGGCGCGAGCTCTGGTGCCAACGTGGGCGACGGGGTCGGGGCATCGACGCTCGGAGCCAGTGCCGGGGCCGTCGCCGGCGACGCGACCGGGACCATGAACAGGGGAGACGGAGCCGATGCGGTAGGCGCGGTTGTCGGTGGCATAGCCATTGGTGAGGCCGCTGGGGGCAATGTGGCCGTAGTCGGCGCCGCGACGCTGGGGGCTGTCGCCGGAGAGGCTGCGGTCGCTGCGAGAGGGGGTGCGGAGACGGGAGCCGACGAGGTGGCAGGTGACGTGGCAGCTAGTGAAGGAGAGGCAGCGCTTGTTGGCGGAGATGACGTGGCAGCCAGCTGTGGAGAGGCAGCCGTTGTCGGTGGAGCCGCCGTGGCGGCCTGCGGAGCCGATGCGGCCACAGTTGGCGCGGCCGCGGACACCAGCGACGGCGCGGCGGCGGAACGCGTGGTTGGCGGCGCGGCAGACACCTGTGGCGCCGACACGGCGGTGGTTGGCGACGCGGCAGACACCTTTGGCGCCGAGGCGGCAGCGGTTGTCGGTGGTGCGGCAGACACCTGCGGCGCCGAGGCGGCAGCGGTTGTGGGCGGTGCGGCGGAGACCTGTGGTGCCGAGGCGGCGGCGGTTGTCGGCGCCGCGGCAGACACCTGTGGCGCCGACACTGCGGTTGTCGGCGGTGCGGCGGAGACCTGTGACGGCGAGGCGGCCGAGGCCTGCGGCGGCGACTTGGCCGTGGTCGGCGCTGCGGCGGACACCTGTGGCGTGGAGGCGCTTACAGGAGTAGGAGTAGCCTTTGACGCCGAGGGGGACGAGGCCGGCGACTGTGCGGCGCAGGAGACGAGGAGGAGCGTGAGTAGGAGAGGCACGAGCGCCATTGCTGTTTAGCTTCCCTCCCGAATTCTTCTCGCGCGCGCCTTGCTCACTGTTCTTGCCGTGCTCTGCTCTCAGTTCTTGTACTGGTACTGGGTGGCTATGCAATGGAGGTGGCCAGGGCTGGGGCGGCGTTATATATAGCCTGACAATGGTGTGCGTGAAACTGACCTGATGGTCAGCACGTGATCAAATCACCTTCGCAGTATTACAGAGCAAATGAACCTTCTTACACAGCCCCAGTGGGGTCCTTCTCTAGCCCTCCGGCCTAATCGGTCGATGAAGGGCCAGATATACAGTGCACGCCACGCGTGCTCCCACGGCGCGACTCATGGCAGGGGTTCGTGGGTAGCTATCGGCCGAGCATAACGACGCTTGTACGTGCTGGGTTTCATGCCCAAACAAATGCACGTCTGTTCTCCTAGAGGGTCGTGTTTGGTTGCTCGCTCTCCCCTCTCACTCGCCCTTGCACTGTCTGCTCTCCCCTCTTCCTCCCCCGCTATGGATGATTGCAGTGTTCCGGTAGATCGAATAGCTCCACTCTGACCGGTGCCGGAGGAAGAGCAGACAATGACCGGCACACCCTCTCTCGGGAAGCCTTCATCGAAGCCGACAGTGCTCTTCGTCCGCACCTCAAGTTCTACTTCCCGACCTATATCAATGGCGGTCATCCCTAAACTCGCTCAAAGACGATTGTAGGATCGTAGATCTGTATTTAGTAGGATTGTTCTGTGCTTACCCATGACTTGCGTGGTAGATCTTAACTACCACGGTTAATTTTCCGTTGATATGAGTGATTATCGTCGTACTTGTTCTTCTGTTATCTCTATGGGTGTCCTAATGTGTAGATCTACCTCTATGTTGGTTCGATATAGGGTTAGATTTTGTCTGATTTGGCCAAATGTGTCGCTTAGGCTTCGATCGAAGCAAAATTTGAGGAATTTTGCACTGTTTAGGATTGTATGTAAGGCCGATGATTTTTGCACTGCTGATGATCAATATGTAGCACTTATGGGTAAAGGAATGTTCCTGTCGAACAGAGTGATATGAAAAAAATACCATTTTTGATCATGGTCCTTGGTTTGATAGCATCATCTCTTTGTATTGTCTATGTTATGTTCTACGAGGCGACCTTTTTGTAAATTTTCCATACTATTATTCAATTGCCAATGATTATCCGTGTCAAAGGTAAGTTCTAGAGATGTCCCTCAGTACCTAGTGTTATGTATGATCCCTTAGTTACTTGTGCATGGACCCTCATACTAAGGGATCATCTCTTGAGTGAGTGTTATTGCTTTATGAGGCAATTTGATTAAATTCTGACTAATCTTGGTTACTGAATTTGTCCGGTAATTGATATTGGACACTATGTTAAAGGGATGGTGATGTGGAAATTTGAGCTTTGTACAAACACAAATGTTGTGCATCTTCCTTGATTCACTAGCACCATCTATATGAATTGTGTGTCCAATGTAAGTTTGAGGTTGACATGCATCGGCCAATGATTACAATATGTAGCATCATGTGCTAGAGGATTGATCTTTTAATATCTAGTATTATGCACTAACACATTGATACTGATGCTACTTGATCTTGCAGGATCCTCTCTTCGGCTTTTGTGCGCACTAAGTATGAGGGTCCCAAATATGTTATTTTTGCATGTGTTTTATTTTTTCAGCCAATGGTTGAATTTTGTTCCACCATATGTCAAAGGATGATCTTGTGATACCTAGTTCCATGCACAAACACACATTGCTAGTGCATGCTCCTTGGTTTTGAAGGGTCACCTCTTAGATTTTTGTGTGCTATGTAAATATGAGGCTCCCTATTTTGATTTTGTGTGTTTTTTCTGCATTGCCTGATTACTAAAATGTGGCACAATCTAATGCAAAGGCTTCTCTATATGACCTTCTCCTAGGTGCAAACACAGTTGTCGAGGGTACTTGATGTCTACGGGTGCTTCTATTCTTGTAGACAGTGTTGGGCCTCCAAGAGCAGAGGTTTGTAGAACAGCAGCAAGTTTCCCTTAAGTGGATCACCCAAGGTTTATCGAACTCGAGGAGGAAGAGGTCAAAGATATCCCTCTCATGCAACCCTGCAACCACAAAGCAAGAAGTCTCTTGTGTCGGCAACACACCTAATAGGTGCACTAGTTCGGCGAAGAGATAGTGAAATACAGGTGGTATGAATAAGTATGAGCAGTTGCAATGGCGCCAGAAAGTGCTTGCTGGCGTGCAGTTGATGGTAGTAATATTGCAGGAAGTAAAGATGCGGTAAAACGAGTAAACAAGCAGCGATAGCGATATTTAGGAACAAGGCCTAGGGATCATACTTTCACTAGTGGACACTCTCAACATTGATCACATAACAGAATAAATAAATAGATGCTAGACTCTACACCCTCTTGTTGGATGATGAACACCACTAACTGTGTAGGATTACACGAACCCTCAATGCCGGAGTTAACAAGCTCCACAATATTCAATGTTCATATTTAAATAACCTTAGAGTGCATAATGACTCAACATAACCAAACCAAGTACTAACATAGCATGCACACTGTCACCTTCACACTACGAAAGGAGGCATAGATCACATCAATACTATCATAGCAATAGTTAACTTCATAATCTACAAGAGATCACAATCATAGCCTACGCCAAGTACTACACGATGCACACACTGTCACCATTACACCGTGCAGGAGGAATAAACTACTTTAATAACATCACTAGAGTAGCACACGAGATAAATTGTGATACAAAACACATTGCAATCATAAAGGGATATAAATAAGCACTTCACTATGCCATTCATAACAGTGAATAAGTATTACGTGAAATATAGCCTAAGAGACCCACACGGTGCACACACTCTGTCACCTTTACACACGTGGGACAAGGAGTCTCCGGAGATCACATAAGTAAAACCCACTTGACTAGCATAATGACATCTAGATTACAAGCATCATCATATGAATCTCAATCATGTAAGGCAGCTCATGAGATTATTGTATTGAAGCACATAGGAGAGAGATTAACCACATAGCTACCGGTACGGCCCCGAGCCTCGATGGAGAACTACTCCCTCCTCATGGGAGACAACGGCGTTGATGAAGATGGCGGTGGTGTTGATGGAGAAGCCTTCCGGGGCACTTCCCCGTCCCGGCGGCGTGCCGGAACAGGAGACTCTGTCCCCCAGATCTTGGCTTCGCGATGGCGGTGGCTCTGGAAGGTTTCTCGTACCGTGGCTTTTCCGTATCGAGGTTTTAGGTCAGGGACCTTTAAATAGGTGAAGAGGCGGCGTCAGAAGGTCAACGAGGCGATGACACAACAGGGGGGCGCGGGCCCCCCCTTGGCCGCGCCAGCCTGGTGTGTGGTGGGCATGTGTCCCCCCTCTGGCGGCTCTCGGGTGTTCTGGAAGCTTCATGCAATCCTAAGACTCTGGGCGTTGATTTCGTCCAATTCCGAGAATATTTCCTTACTAGGATTTCTGAAACCAAAAACAGCGAAAACGACAAGCTGGCCCTTCGGCATCTCGTCAATAGGTTAGTTCGGAAAACGCATAAATATGACATAAAGTATGCATAAAACATGTAGATATCATCAATAATGTGGCATGGAACATAAGAAATTATCGATACGTCAGAGACGTATCAGTACTCCTCGGCAATGCCCTCCGATAGGGGCTTAGGGTTGATGGAATCTTGTAGGCTGACACGAGACATCGGTTCACAGACAAGCGGGGAGAGCGATTTACCCAGGTTCGGGGCCCTCGATGAGGTAAAACCCTTACGTCCTGCCTGTCTGATCTTGATTATGAGAATATTGGGTTACAATGGGGTGCCGAAGGGTTCGGCTGAGATCTCGTCGAGAGGCTAAGTGCTGCGGCGACCTAGCTCTAAACTTCTGGTGGCTAAGAATGCTAATATTGTTCGTGTCCCTCGGCAGCCCCTCTCCTGGCCTTTATATAGGAGGCCAGGTCTCAAGGGATCTAACCGAGTACGACTAGGTTTACAGTAGTTCTATCTCTAAACTTTCCTTGTTCGGCTCCTTCCTTGTCTTGCTCGCCAAGGAATCTTCCGCTGCGCCATCCAAGTGGCCCGTCTTTTCATCGAATACCTTCATGGGCCTCCAGCTAGATCGTATAGGGTAGGGCAATGTCGGTTACCCGAAGGGTAATGCCCAAGTCAGTAGCCCCCGAGTGTCTAGCCGAAGATAGTTCGGGTAGAGACTAAAGCATGCCTCCACCTAATGTTCTTCTCATTGATTGTTTTTGTCCATCTTGTATCAGCATCATCTTCTTCTATCGGGTGCGCGTCAAGCGCTCCCGATGGGAGTAGCCCCCGAGTCTAGGTACGGATGCTTGCAATCCGTGCGTAGACTCAAGTTGTACCACTCGAACGTTTTCCTCTGCCGAAGTTTTGCTGCAAGTCTTCATGGGTCATCCGATACATTTGTACCAAGGCTTGTTTTCTTCGATAAGTTTTCAACGCTTAAGGGATAATAAGTAACGTGCCCAACTTTTGCTGGTTAACTGCCGATGGCAAAACAACGCCACCCTACGCAGAATCAAGTCCCCGGGCATGATCCTGGAGTGCAAAAAAGTTCTGTCGGGTGCGCATCCAGCGCTCCCGATGGGAGTAGCCCCCGAGTCTAGGTACGGATGCTTGCAATCCGTGCGTAGACTCAAGTTCTTCACAGGAGTATCTTCGAATTCTCATTTTATCGGGTGCGCGTCAAGCGCTCCCGATGGGAGTAGCCCCTGAGTCTAGGTGCGGATGCTCGCGATCCGTACATAGACTCAAGTTCACCATCCGATACCTTTTACATTTCTTCGAATGCTTCGAGCGTTCCTCACGACGTCACTGATGATGTTATTGTCACTTTGATTTTGACTGACAGGACGCGACCCGCTAGGCCCATCCTACCTCTGCCTGGCTCTGTTTTTAAGTAATATCCGCCTTCCTCGTACAATTACCAAGGTGCCTCCTCGATTTCCGCGATCAACGATGGAGAAAGGGTCCTCTTAATGAACTGGCAGCAACGACATGTGCCCACGCAATCCTCAAGTTTTCCTCTTCTTAAAATCTCTCAGGAAAAAATCCTTAGCATTCTCTCATATTCATCGTAGCATCCTCCTGTTCTTCTTCTACCTTTCTCTTTCACAACCGCTGCGCCGCCGCCACCGTTTTTAGATCTTCTCCAGATCTTGCGATGGTGAAGAAGAAGAACCTCGCTGCCGCCGCCAGCTCCACGAGCGGTGGCGCCGCCGCCAAGGCCTCCTCGAATCTTCCAAAGAGAAGCGCGCCAGATGCTCCTCCCCCAGCTCCAGCGCCGTCAGCGCCGCCAAGCTCGGTAGCCGCAGCCAAACCCGGAGACTGGCTAGCGTCATCCATCACAAAGCGTGATGAGAAGAGGGCCCGAAGCCTTGGGCTAATCTCCTCCGATGAGGGGAATGTGATTCTCCCAGGTGCGATCTCTCGGCCCAATCCTCCTGCTGGTTTTATCGTGATGTTCCTGTCGTTCTTGTATCGGGGTCTCTCGCTTCCTGCTCACGATTTCCTCCATCGTCTTCTGCGGACTTACGAAATCCAACTGTGGCAACTCACCCCTAACTCAATCCTCCACGTTGTTGTGTTCATCACCCTTTGCGAAGCGTTCTTGGGCATCGAGCCTCACTTTGGGTTGTGGAAGAAAATTTTCTTCGTAAAGAGATACAGTAGTAGCAATGGACCCTTTGTCATTGGAGGAGTGGGGTTTGTTGTTCGTTCAGAAGTCAACTATTTCAGTTTCCCAATGAGAGAATCCGTGCAAGGATGGAGACTGAAATGGTTTTATGTTAAGGATTCCTCAACAACCGAGTCACAGCTTCCTCGCTTTGCCGACGTCCTTGAAGCCAAGCTTAAGCATTCTTGGAAGAACATTCTTTCTCCCGACGAAAAGACAACGTACCGACGAATTATTTGCCAAATTTCTTCGGATCAAAGAAACCGACGGCCAAACCATCATTGGTACCGAGGTGGCTGCGGTGTTCTTGAAACGTCGAGTCCAGCCAATCATGGCCAGGGTTCATCCGATGTGGTTGTATTCAGGTCCAAAGGATGAAATCAGGATAAACATCGCTGAACTATCGGAAAAGGAGCTGCTTGATGAAGTTCGTCGCCTTACTCTCTTTAGCCAGGAAGAGGGTTAGTGCATAATCAAAAATTTCACATGTTCAGAGGTGACATAATCATTCTTAACACTTCTGGACATTGCACAAAGCTACTGGAAGTTAATGGAACAAAGAAATCCATCCAACACAGCAAAAGAGGCAATGCGAAATAAAAGGCAGAATCTGTCAAAACAGAACAGTCCGTAAAGACGAAGTTTTTAGAGGCAATGGACTTGCTCAGATGAAAATGCTCAAATTGAATGAAAGTTGCGTACATATATGAGGATCACGCACGTATATTGGCATATTTTTCTGAGTTACCTACAGAGAACCCTGCCCAAATTCGTGACGATGTAAATCTGTTTCTGCGCAGTAATCCAAATCTAGTATGAACCTTGCTATCAAAGACTTTACTTGGCACAACAATGCAATAAAATAAGATAAGGAGAGGTTGCTACAGTAGTAACAACTTTCAAGACGCAACAAAACAGTAATAAAATAAACACATGGGTTATCTCCCAAGAAGTTCTTTCTTTATAGCCATTAAGATGGGCTCAGCAATTTTAATGATGCACTCCCAAGAAATAAGAGTTGAAGCAAACGAGAGCATCAAAAGCAAGTATGAAACAAATTTTAAGCCTAACCCACTTCCTATGAAAAGGAATCTTGTAAATAAACAAATTCATGAAGCATAATGCAACAAGCATAGAAAGATAAAACAAGTGTAACTTCACAATTCTCAACATAAAGAGGGGAAACTTAATATTATTAAGATGCATATAACCATATTTCCCTCTCTCATAATAACTTTCAGTAGCATCATGAACAAATTCAACAATATAACCATCAAATGAAACATTCTTATCATGAGCTATATGCATAAAATTATTACTCTCCACATAAGCATAATCAATTTTATTAGTTGTAGTGGGAGCAAATTCAACAAAGTAGCTATCATTATTATTCTCATCAAGTGTAGGAGGCATAGTATCATCATAATAAACTTTATCCTCCATAGTAGGCGGCACCAGAAGACCACTATCATTATAATCATCATATATGGGAGGCATATCATAATCAACATAAACTTTCTCCTCAATACCCGGAGGGCTAAAGAGATCATTTTCATCAAAACCGACCTCCCCAAGCTTAGAATTTTCTACATCATTAGCAACAATGGTGTTCAAAGCGTTCATACAAATATCATTTCTACTAGCATGCAAATAAAGTTCCATAGGTTTTTTAATTTTCGCATTAAACCATTCATGTCTTGACTCAGGAAATAGTTTAAAAAGCTCACAGATGTTTTCCATTATGCCTTACTAGTGTAAAACAAGAAACAAAAAGATGCAATTGCGGGATCTAAAGGAAATAGCTTCGAGCACACACACAACGGCAACGTGAAAAGTATTTAGTTACACGGGACCGGAGTATGAGTGCCTTTTACCTTTCCTCCCCGACAACGCGCGCCGTAAAATTGCTTGATGTCTATGGGTGCTTCTATTCTTGTAGACAAGTGTTGGGCCTCCAAGAGCAGAGGTTTGTAGAACACAGCAGCAAGTTTCCCTTAAGTGGATCACCCAAGGTTTATCGAACTCGGGGAGGAAGAGGTCAAAGATATCCCTCTCAAGCAACCCCGCAATCACGATACAAGAAGTCTCTTGTGTCCCCAACACACCTAATACACTTGTCGGATGTATAGGTGCACTAGTTCGGCGAAGAGATAGTGAAATACAAGTGGTATGAATGTATATGAGCAGTAGTAACGGCGCCGAAAAAGTGCTTGCTGGCGTGCGGTTGATGGTAGTAATATTGCAGGAAGTAAAGATGCGATGAAAACAGTAAACAAGCGATGATTGCAGTATTTGGAAACAAGGCCTAGGGATCATACTTTCACTAATGGACACTCTCAACATTGATCACATAAATAAATAAGTTCTCTTCCTTTGTGCTACATATACTCTTGTTTGATAATGAACACCATTCGTTGTGTAGGGCTACAAGAGCACCTCAATGCCGGAGTTAACAAGCTCCACAACATTCGGCATTCATATTTAAGTAACCTTAGAGCATAATAGATCTTTGCAATTTAAACCGAGTACTAACATAACATACACATCTGTCACCTTTACACTATGAAGGGGGAATGAATCACATCAATACTATCATAGTAATAATTAACTCCATAACCTACAAGAGATTATGATCATAACCTACGCCAAGTACTACACGATGCACACACCGTCACCATTACACCGTGAAGGAGGAATAGACTACTTTAATAACATCACAAGAGTAGCACATAGACTAATAGTGATACAAAACTCATATGAATCTCAATCATGTAAGGCAGCTCATGAGATCATTGTATTGAAGTACATAGGAGAGAGATTAACCACATAGCTACCGGTACAGCCCTTAGCCTCGATGGAGAACTACTCCCTCCTCATGGGAGACAGCAGCGTTGATGAAGATGGCGGTGGTGTCGATGGAGAAGCCTTCCGGGGGCACTTCCCCGTCCCGGCGGCGTGCCGGAACAGAGACTCCTGTCCCCCAGATCTTGGCTTCGCGATGGCGGCGGCTCTGGAAGGTTTCTCGTACCGTGGCTTTTCCATATCGATGTTTTAGGTCAGGGAGCTTTAAATAGGCGAAGAGGCGGAGTCGGAAGGGTTACGGAGCCGCCACACAATAGGGGGGCGCGCCTGGCTCCTTGGTCGCGCCGCCCACACGTGTGGGGCCACCAGGGCTCCCCTCTGGTGCCTCTCGGTGTTCTGGAAGCTTCGTGCAATTATAAGATGCTGGGCCTTGATTTCGTCCAATTCCGAGAATATTTCCTTACTAGGATTTCTGAAACCAAAAACAGCAGAAAACGAGAAGCGGCACTTCGGCATCTCGTCAATAGGTTAGTTCCGGAAAACGCATCAAAACGATATAAAGTGTGAACAAAACATGTAGGTATTGTCATAAAACTAGCATGGAACATAAGAAATTATAGATACGTTTGAGACGTATCAATCATCCGCTGACAGAGGTAAATTTTTCTTCTCATATTCTTATTACCCTGTTCCACTTTGCTGACACAATTACTATTGTTCTTATTTACTCTTTTCTTCGACAGATTCCCATAATTTCTGAAAACTTGCATGATTTACCAAACGACACTTCCGAGGGAAGAGGTTCCTCAACTCCTGTTGATTTTCATACTGCCGAATACATGAGCTCAAAGAACGAGCATGATGATCCGATAGATTCTGAAGCTGTCTTCGCCGATCCTCCTCCCCCAGCCAACGATACTTGCGACACAGCGGGATCAGTGCGTGATGACGACGCTGATCATGATGCCTTTATTAATGCAGCTGTGGAGGAGGCCAGAGCTCCGCCTGCGAAGAGATCAACTGGTGGCTTTGCCGATGAAGACGATCTCTTCGACCTGTAAGTGCCTTTTTCCTAGAGTTCGTATTTTGCTTTCATCATTCGCATTTCTTTCATAATTCTTGCCAGCCATTCTCTTTCACAGTGACGAAGGTCTCATCGGGCCCCCGCCTAAGAAGGCCAAATCTGACGCCGCTCTGCCGGACGTCGCAGCTTCCGAAGCTTCGGCTCCTACTGCAACCCCCGCGGCCCAAGTATCGACTGCCTCCTCCCTTTCTAAGGGGAAGGATATTCCCTCGACTGTCGCCACCACAACTCCTCCTTCAGGAAAAACTGTAATTCTTTCTCGATCGTAACGCAAACTTTCCTGAATGTGCCTTGATTAATGATTCCTCGTCAAACATATATTTTCCCCTTTCCTTAAGGATCTGCGAGGCGTTATATCTTCTTTGGAGGCCTTCGCCTCCCAATTTACTTCCCTGGAAGCGGACAAGGTTCGGCTGCAGAAGGAAGTTAACTCTTCTTCCCTGAAGTTGGAAGGCGCAAACAAAATAGCCGCCGCAGCTCGCCAAGAGGTCGACTCCCTGAAGGAAGAACTCAGCAGGCTGACGGAGAAGCTGAAGGAAGAGGAAGCGTCTAGGCTGATCGCCGAAGCTCGGGCGACTGAAAAAGATGAACTTCTTCGCCAGTCTTCCTTGGCTTTGCTTGGTAATTCTTTTTATGCTTTCCTGTCGATTATCACTTTGCAAATTCGATCCTTTGATAGTAACTTTTCTCATTTCATTCCCTTGCAGAGGCCGCTGACATCCCTGCCAATGCCTTGGATAAAATTCCAAACAACTCTTCGGCAAACAGTGTGTCAATGACTCTTGCCGCACACCAGCTTACACGGGAGCTCCTTGATAAGGGTAAGGGCGCCATGTGATACGTCTCCGACGTATCGATAATTTCTTATGTTCCATGCCACATTATTGATGATATCTACATGTTTTATACACATTATATGTCGTATTTATGCATTTTCCGGCACTAACCTATTAACGAGATGCCGAAGAGCCGAGTTCTTTGTTTTCTCGTTGTTTTTGGTTTCAGAAATCCTAGTAAAGAAATATTCTCGGAATTGGACGAAATCAACGCCCGGGGTCCTATTTTTGCACGAAGCTTCCGGAAGACCGAAGGGAAAGGAAGTGGGGCCACGAGGCGCCGCCACACTAGGGCGGCGCGGCCCAGGTCTTGGCCGCGCGGCCCTAGCGTGTGGGGCCCTCGTGTGGCCCCCCGTGTTGCCCTTCCGCCTACTTAAAGCCTCCATCGCGAAACCCCCAGTACCGAGAGCCACGATACAGAAAACCTTACTGAGACGCCGCCGCCGCCAATCCCATCTCGGGGGATTCTGGAGATCACCTCCGGCACCCTGCCGGAGAGGGGAATCATCTCCCGGAGAACTCTTCACCGCCATGGTCGCCTCCGGAGTGATGAGTAAGTAGTTCACCCCTGGACTATGGGTCCATAGCAGTAGCTAGATGGTCGTCTTCTCCTCATGTGCTTCATTGTTGGATCTTGTGAGCTGCCTAACATGATCAAGATCATCTATACGTAATGCTATATGTTGTGTTTGTCGGGATCCGATGGATAGAGAATACTATGTTATGTTAATTATCAATCTATTACCTATGTGTTGTTTATGATCTTGCATGCTCTCCGTTATTAGTAGAGGCTGCGGCCAAGTTTTTGCTCTTAACTCCAAAAGGGAGTATTTATGCTCGATAGTGGGTTCATGCCTCCATTAAATCCGGGACGGTGACGAGAAAGTTCTAAGGTTGTGGATGTCTTTGTTGCCATTAGGGATAAAACAATGATGCTATGTCCGAGGATGTAGTTATTGATTACATTACGCACCATACTTAATGCAATTGTCTCGTTGTTTGCAACTTAATACCGGAAGGGGTTCGGATGATAACTTGAAGGTGGACTTTTTAGGCATAGATGCATGCTTGGATAGCGGTCTATGTACTTTGTCGTAATGCCCAATTAAATCTCACAATACTTATCATATCATGTATGTGCATTGTCATGCCCTCTCTATTTGTCAATTGCCCGACCGTAATTTGTTCACCCAACATGCTATTTATCTTATGGGAGAGACACCTCTAGTGAACTGTGGACCCCGGTCCTATTCTTTACATCGCATACAATCTACTGCAATTGTTCTTTACTGTTTTCTGCAAACAATCATCTTCCACACAATACGGTTAATCCTTTGTTACAACAAGCCGGTGAGATTGACAACCTCACTGTTTCGTTGGGGCAAAGTACTTTGGTTGTGTTGTGCGGGTTCCACGTTGGCGCCGGAATCACCGGTGTTGCGCCGCACTACATCCCTCCGCCATCAACCTTCAACGTGCTTCTTGGCTCCTCCTGGTTCGATAAACCTTGGTTTCTTTCGAGGGAAAACTTACTTGCTGTGCACATCACACCTTCCTCTTGGGGTTCCCAACGGACGTGTGTGTTCCACGCGCATCAAGACTGTTTTCACGGCGCCGTTGCCGGGGAGATCAAGACACGCTGCAAGGGGAGTCTCCACAATCCAATCTCTTTACTTTGTTTTTGTCTTGCTTTATTTTATTCACTACTTTGTTTGCTGCACTTAAACAAAACACACAAAAATTAGTTGCTAGCTTTACTTTATTTACTGTCTTGCACTCTATATCAAAAACACACAAAAAAATTAGTTACTTATATTTGCTCTACTTATTTCAACATGTTTCCTTTTAATTTTACCGTAAAAGATATACCGGTAGGACGTGGGTCTATAGTTGGGAGAAATAATATAGAAGAATCTTTCAATCATGTTAGTACCGTTGAAGATTTTGAAGATAGACACTTGGTAGAACTTGCTCCTACTTATGAAATTGCTGTCTTCTGCTTTAGTTCGCATGTTGGAAACTAAATTTGTTAATCTCAATCCTATAATCCAACACATGTTTCTTACACTCGGTGATATGGAAAAAGGGAAAAGAAAGATTTTGTTTTAGAAACCCTTCTTAGAGAATTTGGTAGTATAGCAAGAGAGGCTAGAAAGGTCTTTATTAAATATAAGATGCTTGGTTCTTATACCAATTTTGTTAGTATCCTTGAAAAGATGGACATGGAGAGAGTAAGATACACTGATAATATTAATGATGGTGGAGAGATCAAAGCACCAATACCATGTAAGCTCCTAGCGATGAATGAAGCGCTAGAAAATAACTATGCTTGGCTTGTTCCTGAAAATTTGTTTGATGAGAGTAGCAAGCCCAAGACTAATGAAAAGGGAGCCGCTGAAACCTATGTATCTAATATACTATGCATGGTTGAGAAAACTCCAAACCCCGCTGAAGATGCATCATCTTTCGATAACACTTGATATACACTTTCTGCGCCTAGCTGAAAGGCGTTAAAGAAAAGCGCTTATGGGAGACAACCCATGTTTTTACTACAGTACTTTGTTTTATATTTGAGTCTTGGAAGTTGTTTACTACTGTAGCAACCTCTCCTTATCATGTTTTTGTGCCAAGTAAAGTCTCTATGGTAAAGTTGATGCTAGATTTGGATTGCTGCGCAGAAACAGCATTGCTGTCTGTCACGAATTCGTGCAGAAGTCTCTGTAAAAAAATCAAAAAAATCTGCAAATTTACGTGCGTAATCCTCAGATATGTACGCAACTTTCATTAGTTTTGACTTTTTCCGTTGGAGCAAGTTAGGTGCCCCTTCCAGGTTCGTCTTTACGAACTGTTCTGTTTTGACAGATTCTGCCTTTTATTTCGCATTGCCTCTTTTGCTATGTTGGATGAATTTCTTTGATCCATTAATGTCCAGTAGCTTTGTGCAATGTCCATAAGTGTTAAGAATGATTGTGTCACCTCTGAACATGTGAATTTATGATTATGCACTAACCCTCTAATGAGTTTGCTTGAAGTTTGGTGTGAAGGAAGTTTTCAAGGGTCAAGAAAGGAGTATGATATACTAAGATCAAGAGGAGTGAAAGCTCTAAGCTTGGGGATGCCCCGGTGGTTCACCCCTGCATATTTTAAGAAGACTCAAGCGTCTAAGCTTGGGGATGCCCAAGGCATCCCCTTCTTCATCGACAACATCATCGAGTTCCTCCACGAAACTATATTTTTATTCGAGTCACATCTTATGTGCTTTGCTTGGAGCGTCGGTTTGTTTTCGTTTTTGTTTTTGTTTGAATAAAATGGATCCTAGCATTCATTGTGTGGGAGAGAGACACGCTCCGCTGTTGCATATGGACAAATATGTCCTTAGGCTTTACTCATAGTATTCATGGCGAAGGTTGAATCTTCTTCGTTATATTGTTATATGGTTGGAATCGGGAAATACTACATGTAGTAATTCTAAAATGTCTTGAATAATTTGATACTTGGCAATTGTTGTGCTCATGTTTAAACTCTTGCATCATATACTTTGCACCCATTAATGAAGAAATACATAGAGCTTGCTAAAATTTGGTTTGCATATTTGGTCTCTCTAAAGTCTAGATAATTTCTAGTATTGAGTTTTGAACAACAAGGAAGACGGTGTAGAGTCTTATAATGTTTACAATATGTCTTTTATGTGAGTTTTGCTGCACCGGTTCATCCTTGTGTTTGTTTCAAATAACCTTGTTAGCCTAAACCTTGTATCGAGAGGGAATACTTCTCATGCATCCAAAATCCTTGAGCCAACCACTATGCCATTTGTGTCCACCATACCTACCTACTACATGGTATTTCTCCGCCATTCCAAAGTAAATTGCTTGAGTGCTACCTTTAAATTTCCATCGTTCGCCTTGCAATATATAGCTCATGGGACAAAATAGCCTTAAAAACTATTGTGGTATTGAATATGTACTTATGCACTTTATCTCTTATTAAGTTGCTTGTTGTGCGATAACCATGTTCCTGGGGACGCCATCAACTACTCTTTGTTGAATATCATGTGAGTTGCTATGCATGTCCGTCTTGTCTGAAGTAAGGGAGATCTACCACTTAATGGTTTGAGCATGCATATTGTTAGAGAAGAACATTGGGCCGCTAACTAAAGCCATGAATCATGGTGGAAGTTTCAGTTTTGGACATATATCCTCAATCTCATATGAGAACACTAATTGTTGCTACATGCTTATGCATTAAAGAGGAGTCCATTATCTCGTTGTCCATGTTGTCCCGGTATGGATGTCTAAGTTGAGAATAATCAAAAGCGAGAAATCCAAAATGCGAGCTTTCTCCTTAGACCTTTGTACAGGGCGGCATGGAGGTACCCCTTTGTGACACTTGGTTAAAACATGTGTATTGCGATGATCCCGGTAGTCCAAGCTAATTAGGACAAGGTGCGGGCACTATTAGTACACTATGCATGAGGCTTGCAACTTGTAAGATATAATTTACATGATACATATGCTTTATTACTACCGTTGACAAAATTGTTTCATGTTTTCAAAACCAAAGCTCTAGCACAAATATAGCAATCGATGATTTCCTCTTTGAAGGACCTTTCTTTTACTTTTATGTTGAGTCGGTTCACCTATTTCTCTCCACCTCAAGAAGCAAACACTTGTGTGAACTGTGCATTGATTCCTACATACTTGCATATTGCACTTGTTATATTACTCTATGTTGACAATATCCATGAGATATACATGTTATAAGTTGAAAGCAACCGCTGAAACTTAATCTTCCTTTGTGTTGCTTCAATACCTTTACTTTGATTTATTGCTTTACGAGTTAACTCTTATGCAAGACTTATTGATGCTTGTCTTGAAGTACTATTCATGAAAAGTCTTTGCTTTATGATTCATTTGTTTACTCATGTCATTACCATTGTTTTGATCGCTGCATTCATTACATATGCTTACAATAGTATGATCAAGGTTCTGATGGCATGTCACTCCAGAAATTATCTTTGTTATCGTTTACCTGCTCGGGACGAGCAGAACTAAGCTTGGGGATGCTGATACGTCTCCGACGTATCGATAATTTCTTATGTTCCATGCCACATTATTGATGATATCTACATGTTTTATACACATTATATGTCGTATTTATGCATTTTCCGGCACTAACCTATTAACGAGATGCCGAAGAGCCGATTCGTTGTTTTCGCTATTTTTGGTTTCAGAAATCCTAGTAAAGAAATATTCTCGGAATTGGACGAAATCAACGCCCGGGGTCCTATTTTTGCACGAAGCTTCCCGGAAGACCGAAGGGAAAGGAAGTGGGGCCACGAGGCGCCGCCACACTAGGGCGGCGCGGCCCGGGTCTTGGCCGCGCGGCCCTAGCGTGTGGGGCCCTCGTGTGGCCCCCGCGTTGCCCTTCCGCCTACTTAAAGCCTCCGTCGCGAAACCCCGGTACCGAGAGCCACGATACGGAAAACCTTACCGAGACGCCGCCGCCGCCAATCCCATCTCGGGGGATTACGGAGATCACCTCCGGCACCTCGCCGGAGAGGGAATCATCTCCCGGAGGACTCTTCACCCCCATGGTCGCCTCCGGAGTGATGAGTGAGTAGTTCACCCCTGGACTATGGGTCCATAGCAGTAGCTAGATGGTCGTCTTCTCCTCATGTGCTTCATTGTTGGATCTTGTGAGCTGCCTAACATGATCAAGATCATCTATCCGTAATGCTATATGTTGTGTTTGTCGGGATCCGATGGATAGAGAATACTATGTTATGTTAATTATCAATCTATTACCTATGTGTTGTTTATGATCTTGCATGCTCTCCGTTATTAGTAGAGGCTCCGGCCAAGTTTTTGCTCTTAACTCCAAGAGGGAGTATTTATGCTCGATAGTGGGTTCATGCCTCCATTAAATGCGGGACAGGTGACGGAAAGTTCTAAGGTTGTGGATGTGCTTGTTTCCATTAGGGATAAAACAATGATGCTATGTCCGAGGATGTAGTTATTGATTACATTACGCACCATACTTAATGCAATTGTCCGTTGTTTGCAACTTAATACCGGAAGGGGTTCGGATGATAACCTCGAAGGTGGACTTTTTAGGCATAGATGCATGTCTGGATAGCGGTCTATGTACTTTGTCGTAATGCCCAATTAAATCTCACAATACTTATCATATCATGTATGTGCATTGTCATGCCCTCTCTATTTGTCAATTGCCCGACTATAATTTGTTCACCCAACATGCTATTTATCTTATGGGAGAGACACCTCTAGTGAACTGTGGACCCCGGTCCTATTCTTTACATCGCATACAATCTATCGCAATTGTTCTTTACTTGTTTTCCGCAAACAATCATCTTCCACACAATACGGTTAATCCTTTGTTACAGCAAGCCGGTGAGATTGAAAACCTCACTGTTTCGTTGGGGCAAAGTACTTTGGTTGTGTTGTGCAGGTTCCACGTTGGCGCCGGAATCACTGGTGTTGCGCCGCACTACATCCCTCCGCCATCAACCTTCAACGTGCTTCTTGGCTCCTCCTGGTTCGATAAACCTTAGTTTCTTTCTGAGGGAAAACTTACTGATGTGCACATCACACCTTCCTCTTGGGGTTCCCAACAGACGTGTGTGTTTCACGCGCATCACCATGGCGCGAATGCATTCGATGATCTTCCCCAAGGTCAGTCAAGACAAGACTCTGGGGCAGCTGATTGATGCCTTCGCACTCGACACCAAGGAGGTTATCGAGGTATTCAAACGTACTTCACGTACCTATGGTGCTCTCCTAGCCTTCCAACTTATGATGGGTCATGGCTTCAAGTCCGATATTGAGGAGATGTCTAGGGAGCTTCCGAAAGATCAAGATGGGCAGTTCATTGACTTAAGCACCTTCAAAACGTCAGCTCTTAAGTGTGGACGTCAGCTCCTTGAGCTGGTTTCATGAAAGAAAACATCGGCTGGCCCAAGTTTATCGACCCAGACTCAAGCCCCTTGATTTTTTTAACAAACTTCTTTTTGAATTGATGTGAAACAATGTTCTGTCGCAAAACTTGTGATTGTAATAAATTCCGTGCTAGCAATGTTGCTAGTGTACCCTCGTTATGACATTTATGCTTGCATTCTCCCGATGGGAGTTACTTCTGATGCTGAAGCGATGCGATCCGTCATGCCTTTGACGCTGTTTTTTGCAGGTTTTCCCAGTGCCTGCGTTTGTCGATGATTCTTCGGGTGCTCTTTCCGAAGGTGATCGAATCCGGCGTATGAAGGATCGGATTGCGCAGATGGAAAAGGATCTGCGCAATACCTATGCCTTGGCTGCCATTATCAAGAAGAAGGGCGAGATTGCAACCGACGTAGAGCGCTATGCTCTTACTGAACTGCATAAGGCCACTGAGAGTTTGAAATGTAAGTTTCCTGGTCCTTGTGCTTATTATTCTTTGTAAAAAACGCATTGCCTGATATTTTGTCAATTCCTTTACTAGTCATAGCCCTGAACCGTGCTGAAGAGAACAAGCGGATTCACGAGCGCGTGAACGCATTGACTCAGCTATCATCAGCCGAGGAAATTTTCTGGAGGGAGCACTCGAAAGCTTCGGCTGTCGCACAATTCCAAGATCGGGTCCAGCAGGTCCACCATTTCTTCGACAAGTGCTATAAAGCCCTGAGGGTAATTTGGAGGACGATGTTTCCCTTGAACGCGGTCCGTCCTATGCTGCTGACTCTGACGTCTGAATTTGGGAATACCAAGAAAGTTCGAGACTTGGTGCGAGCTCAGGTTTTTGCAGGGGCCAGATTTACACTTGCCCTCGTCCTTGCACGTTATCCTTCGGCGAATCTGCTGACTATCGCCAACGCGGTTGATGATTTGGAGATGCTGTACCCGAAGGTAGTGTTGCCCGCCACTATAATTGTCGACAAGCTTGAAAAGGATTCAAAGATACCTGAAGAAAGAGAAACTCCGCAAGAGTAATTCAGGGTTAAGTTCTTATTGTAAATAGGTAATTTGGCTACTTCATCCAAGCGTTTGGATTGCATAGTTGAAACTTTTTGTTCGGTAGATACATGTGTATGTACTTTTACCATGTCAATGCCGTTGGCAAATTTTGGAGGAGCAAATCTTAATTGCCCGTTTAAACGTATGTGTATTCGTTGGTCAGCAAATTGTTTGAGTGATCGGCTCGTGTTGCAGGTCTTGCTAAACCCGTTGTATGCGCAACTTTGCTTTCAACCGATGCATGTTCTGACAGCAGCTCCCGAATATATCGGGAGCATTAACTCTGCCGATGAGCCCGTTGTTCTTTGATATTTCCATAAGTAAAATATCGAACGTGGGTTGTATTATATGTATTTCCAAACTCTTGCTATTTACGGCGCTCGTAGAGGCATCTATAGCAGAGGGAAAGGTCATCGTCCTTGTTTGTTTTTGCATCCTTTAGCACTCGTAGAGGCTTTTTCGGAGCACAATCTTTTGCCGCGTACTACGTTGCACCATCGTTCACCGAGGGGTGTAAGCAAGGTTTACGATGATGCGGATTAGATGCTCCGAATTACTGCAATGCTTATCAAGGAATCAAAACTCAAGTTCTCATTAATAAAGTAAGCACGGGACTAAAGGGCGAAAAAAGGGGAGGCCCTGTTGAAAATAAAGGAAGAGCTAAACATTATTCATCTACTTTAAGCAAGGAAAAGGTTCTTCTTATCTTTCGGCTTGTCCACCACGTTAGCGGTCTTCGAAGCGTCATTGATTTCACTAGGGGTCTCGACAGCGATTGCCAGTGTCTTGCTGTCTCCTAAGACTGTTGTGCCATCAACTGCCGAAGCTTTTGCTGCCGAAGCTTCTGGAGCAAGGTCGGCTGGCTTCTTCTTGGTTTCCCTGACGTGTTTTTCTTCCTTAATATCGCGTGACGATGACTTGGAAGGAAGATCGGCAATTTCCCGTTTTAACCCAAACTTTGCAGCAATCCTCGGAAAGTCGCGATCACAATTGTCCGAGCATGAAAAACTTCCCTAGACTGTGAAGTTTGTCCCGTTGCTCCCAGGCATTTTCAGCTTGAGGTATGCATAGTGCGGTACAGCCATGAACTTGGCATAAGCTGGTCTTCCGAGTATAGCGTGATACTGTGATTCCCAGTTCACGACTTCGAACTCGATCTTTTCCTTCCTGAAGTTGTCGGGTTTGCCAAAGACGACGTTTAGGTAAACTTTGCCAAGAGAGTACGCCGGTGAAGTGGGGAGAATCCCATGAAAACAGGTGTCTGTTTCTTCTAGCATTCTCATGGTAATCCCCATACTTTTGATTGTGTCGACGAATATCAGGTTTAGTCCGCTTCCACCATCCATGAAGACTTTGCTCATCTTGAACCCCCCGATTTGTGCCTCGACTACTAAGGCGAGTGTGTCCTGGTTTTGGTATGGTCATCGGGTGATCCGCTCGGCTGAACGTAATGTTCTGAGACGACCACTCGACATACTCAGGGATGTTCGCCATGATACTTTCTGCCAGATTAATTTCTCGGGTGAGCTTCTTCATTTCTCTTCTTGAAACACCTGTCCTGTGGATCATGCTCATCTGCCCACGTGGTGGTGAAAATGTCTCATTGGGTTGGTGAGGTTGAGCCTGCTGGACCTGGTGCTGCGGTGGTGGTGGTGGTGGCTGTTGCTTCTGCCGGATGATTTTTCTCCATGTCAATGAACTGCCTACAATCTCTGAGCAGGTGGCTTGACTTTGTTTTTGTTGTCCTTAGAATCAATGTACGAGTGCAAGTAGAAAGGAGCGTTGATCTGCTCGGCGAAGGGTAGCTCGTGAGTCCTCTGTGGTCGTGGTTTGTAGTTGCCGCGGTTTCCAGAGTTGTTCCGATTGCCATCCTGCCTATCGTCTCATCTGTCGTCATCCCGATCGTCCTGCCGATCAGAGTATTCTGCGGCTACCAGGTTACTATCGTCGTAACTGCGGTTTTTTTCCTTTTCTTGTGGCGATCTCTTCGTCCACCCGAGTCGTGCTTCGGCTGGTCGTTGTCTTCGTCGTCACTGCGCTGTCGCGGCTTTCGTACGTTGTCCTCGCCATCAGCCCAGCTGTTGGCGATTTCCATTAACTTGGTTATGGTTTTTGGTTTTTTGCGCCCGAGTTCCTCTATGTAGCTTTCACGTCGGATGCCATCGCCGAAGGCATCGATTGCTCTGTCGACGGAAACATCTTCGGCATCGTTTAAGAGCTTGGTAAATCTCCCGATGTATGCGCGCATCGATTCCTTCGCTTTGCCTGGCAATGCCGTAATTCCTCAATCCCGACGGGCCTTTTGTATGTTGCTTGGAAATTGGCGACGAAAGCGTCTACTAGGTCGTCCCATGATTTGATGGAACCCTTCGGCATGCCTCTTAACCAAGCTCGTGCTGAATCCTTCAGGTAAAGCTGCAAGTATTGCATTGCTGCTATCTGATTTCCTTTGTGCAGAATCACAGTCTGCAAGTAGTCGTCTATCCA
The DNA here is from genome assembly GCF_022539505.1 of Lolium rigidum. Taxonomy (NCBI): domain Eukaryota; kingdom Viridiplantae; phylum Streptophyta; class Magnoliopsida; order Poales; family Poaceae; genus Lolium; species Lolium rigidum. Next base: position 87,107,664 of record NC_061514.1, on the reverse strand, counting down.
GGACCTCGGCTCCTGCTGTCCATCGTATTTGGCGGCGTCAGTAGGGGTAGGTTTGAACTTTCTGGGTGGCATCGCCTCGCGGATTTTGTAGCTTAAACAATCGGCCCCCCTTAACTCGCCATCGTTCTCCTGGCTTTCATCCGAAGAATCACTGTCATATTCCTCCCTAGCGGCGCGTCGTCGCCTTGCTTTGTCGATTCTCGCATGATGCTTTGAGCCGCTGGCCTGTAACGTGGTCTTTTCCTTCCGTGGGACCAGGTTGTCTCCCAATATTGCGAGACTTTCTAGGGCACCTCGATGGGCTTGGGCCATAGAACCTTCAGGGCGCTGATTGATGAGGTATGCCGCGAGATTGGCGGTTGCTCCTGCGACGGTTTTTGGCCGTGGCATGCCCGCGGTGTCCGTGGTCATAAACGACTTGGTCAGATTCGACGTTATTTCTCTGGCGTCATCTTCCGAGAGTCTGGATAATCTTGATCAGTGCTTGCCTGCCCCTTGAGTGCTTCGAGAGGCGCTTCGTCGTTTACTAGATTGGTCTGCAGCAGATAGGCGTCTCTCGAGGGTGGCTTGCTCTTTCGATAGGCGTTCCCGGTTTTTCTCTAATATAGAGTGATAAGCGTTGAGGGTTCCAACCGAGGTTCCTGCGGGGAGTGGTGTGTTTTTAAGCACGGCTGCCTTGGCTGCTGCCCACTCCTCCTCCGCGATGGTGTAATCGCTGTTGTTGTTACTGGCGCTGTTTTCAAAACTTGCTCGTCTGCTGGAGCGGGGGGTGCGATCTCCGTCTCCCCTGTTCCTTGTGTTTCTCGTGTTATTGGCGACATAAACCTGGTGGTGTGCTGTTCTCCGGGTGGTACCTTGGACGATGCTATCGACGCTGTCCTCTCCCGATGAGTACTGGGCATTGCAGATGAACGGTGTGTTGCTTGATCCTAGCCCGTGCCTGGTATCGCAGTGCAAGCAGTAGTATGAGATCATCTCCGAAGATGTGGGATTGTCAGATCCAACCGACATGGAAGACGTCGAACGAGGAGTCGATGACGCGGGCGAGTTCGTTGAGTCCGTCAGACCAGTCGAAAGGTCGATTGATGACGACGTGCTTGGACCTGTCGATCTGGAGGTGAGTGGTCCTAGCAGTCGAAGGACTCCTTCCGAGTTGACGTTGTAGTGGACGCTGCCGAAGGTCATCTCCATGTTTCCTTGTAGATCAGAAAAGGTCGAGCGAGACGAGTCGCTGTGCGGGGTGAATTCATAGGAGCCGAATCAAATCGGGCTTCCCAGACTTGGCGATGATGGTGTCGATGAAGTTGCCGATGACATGACTGGATCTGCCGATGACATGACTGGATCTGCCGATGACCGATCTTGTGCCGACAGGGTCCCCACAGACGGCGCCAATTGTCGAGGGTACTCCTCGTCAATGCCCTCCGATAGGGGCTTAGGGTTGATGGAATCCTGTAGGCTGACACGAGACATCGGTTTACAGACAAGCGGGGAGAGCGATTAACCCAGGTTCGGGGCCCTCGATGAGGTAAAACCCTTATGTCCTGCCTGTCTGATCTTGATTATGAGAATATTGGGTTACAATGGGGTGCCGAAGGGTTCGGCTGAGATCTCGTCGAGAGGCTAAGTGCTGCGGCGACCTAGCTCTAAACTTCTGGTGTCTAAGATTGCTAAGATTGTTCGTGTCCCTCGGCAGCCCCTCTCCTAGCCTTTATATAGGAGGCCAGGTCTCAAGGGATCTAACCGAGTACGACTAGGTTTACAGTAGTTCTATCTCTAAACTTTCCTTGTTCGGCTCCTTCCTTGTCTTGCTCGCCAAGAAATCTTCCGCTGCGCCATCCAAGTGGCCCGTCTTGTCATCGAATACCTTCATGGGCCTCCAGCTAGATCGTATAGGGTAGGGCAATGTCGGTTACCAGAAGGGTAATGCCCACGTCAACAGTGCTTGCCCATTTGTCTTGGTTGTGTGGAGAATATCTTTGCGCATGTGTTGTTGGATATGTGCCCTAGTGGCAAATAAATAAATATGTTTTCCTTTATCATATCTGTATTTGTTCATAATAATTTTTATGCCATGCTATAGCTTTATTAAGTGGAAACATTAATGAATGTGTGGTATGTAAACAAAACTCCGTCCCTATTGATATAGTCCATTGATTAGTAAGACGATCAAGATTTCCTGATCATGTGACTAAGTAGTTATTAATAATGGAATCATGTTAGTGAACATGATGGACACACACCCATTAGGTATTGCAATGTGATCAAGTCACAAAGTTCAACATTGCAATACTCTCATGAAATGTTGTAACCTAATCCTTAGAACGTTAGACTATATTTAATCACTACCACATGCAGCTGCTTTGATATCATCAACCGCTATTCCGTAACATGGTCATTTTTTAGATCTGATCTACATGGTGTGTAGTTGTAGATTGAAATTTGAAGTGAAATTTGAAGTGAAGTTTGAAGTGAATTTTAAATACATGATACGGTCTGCTAGTGTCAAAGTAAATTTTCAAGTGAAAATAAAATTGTCAAAGTGAAATTGAAATTTGTGTTGTGTTGTTTGTAGATTGTAGTGTAGATTGTAGATCAAGTTAGGATGGATTATTTATGTTTAGAAATGTCAATCAATATCTTATATAAATTTGTGTTTCTATTGTCATTGTTGTAGTGATTATGAAGAGGCATGGGGAAAGCATGGGGCATAGCTACATTGCGACACTTTTCCGGCAACACGAGGCAAAGAATATTGCCCCTTCTCCATCACCGTTTGTTGTAGAAGATGAAGAAACCGGAGACGGTGGGTTTTTGTTGATGCTCATTGATTCCACAACTCTGGTCCAGTACGATACCGAGAGTGATATTGGAAGCGAAGGTACAACACCACATTCACCATCACCCCCAACAACCATCTCCAAGGTCATATGATGCTCATGTTCTTCCATATGATCCCGGAGAAAGGATTCCTATTTCAAGATATAATGCTAATGATCAAGATGATGTTCGGAGAGGATATATCTTGAAAGGCCATGCCAACCATGTGAACATGATTTACCAACAAGAAAGATTAAGAACAAAAATCAACGCTTCACTCTGGTTTGGTTTTACAAGTACCCATGTCTAGAATATAGTATTGCAAAGGATGCCATTTAAAAAAAATCTTTGTATGCTATTTGTTCAAAGCGAGATCTCATCGGGGGGTTGGAGGTGATGCCTTTGTTGAAGATGGTTATAGAGATTGGAAAAGACCCGAAGTATTTAAGAAACATGTGGGTGGTGTTGGTAGCATTCACAATGAATCTCAAGAGGAGTACACCTTATTTATCGCCTCAACACCAAAATTGATAATGTTATTGTGAAGGTGTCTAAGATGGATCTACATCTTTACAATACTAGGATAACTCATTCTCTTATATGCTCAAGGTTTATTTTGAAGCAAGGATTGGCATTCCATGGACATGATGAGAGTGAAGAATCAAGCAACCGGGGGAATTTTATTGAACTTCTAAAATGGCTTGCGGAAGGTAATGAAGAGGTTAATAAGGTTGTTTTGAAGAATGCTCCTAGAAATTGCATATTGAATAGTACAAGGATACAACTTGACATTATTGAATGTTGTGCTATGGAAACTACTAGACTAATTATTGAAGATCCTGATGGTGACTACTATGCGATTCTAGCTGATGAGTCTAGTGATATGTCTCATAAAGAACAATTTGCTCTTTCCTTGCGCTATGTCGATAAATTGGGAGGGATATATGAGAGGTTCCTTGGAGTAGTTCATGTTTCCGATACTACTTCATTGTCTCTTAAGGTTGCAATTATATATATCTTTGCTAAAAGATCATCATTTGTCTCCCACTCAAATTCACGGACAAGGATATGATGGGGCTAGCAACATGAAGGATAAGATTAAGGGGTTGAAAACATTGATCATCAAAGAGTCACCATCTTCTTATTATATCCATTGCATCAACTGCAATTGGTTCTTATTGCTGTGGCAAAGGGAAATGAAGCATGTGTGTGGTTTTTTTTATCATGTTTCTTACTTTTTCAATATTATTGGAGTTTCTTGCAAGCGCCATGACATGCTTCGGTATGTTAGGGCTCAAAAGGTTTTAGAAGCACATGAGATGGTTGAAATGGAAAGTGGAAGTGGACTAAATCAAGAAATGGGTTTTTCAAGACCCGGTGATACTCGATGGGGTTCTCACTTCAAAACCATTCTACACATTCTTGATATGTACCCCACAATCCTTTAGGTTCTTGTAAGGATTGGAAAAGATCCTTCACAAAAGAGTGAGTGGACAAGAATTCGAGGAGTTACCGCCGCCTTTGAATCATTTGATTTTGTTTTCAATCTTCACTTCATGCTTGTTGTTCTTGGCTACACAAATGAATTGTCTATATCTTTGCAAAAGAGGGATCAAGATATTGTCAATGCAATGGGGCTTGTTGAATTGGGAAAGCATAAAATGAAACAAATGAGGTATCATGGATGGGAAGGATTTCTTGCAAACGTGACATTGTTTTGCAAGACACATGTCACTCAAGTTCCTTCACCGGAAGAAAAGTATGTGGCTCATGGAATATCACATAGGTATTATCAAATACAAACAAATGATGATCGTTATAGAAGAGAAGTCTATCTTGGTGTTGTTGATCAAATTATTAAAGAGATTGACAATCGGTTTGATGATGTCAACATGGAGTTGCTAATTTGCATGGCAGCTTTGAATCCCTTGAATTCATTTGTTTCTTATGATGCACAGAAGGTAATGTGACTTGACCAATTCTACTCCAATGACATATCAAGTGTTGATTTGATAAGACTTGAGCTCCAACTTGAAATCTTTATTGACGATATGAGAAAAGATGATAGGTTCAAATGTGCCAATCATCTTGGTGAGCTCTCTAAAACATGTTGTTTATGATTTGTTTCACATGCCTCTCAAATTGATATTGCTCCTGCCGGTGGCAACGGTGAATGTCAAAAGAGTATTTTCTACAATGAGTCTAGTGAAAAACAAGTTGAGAAATATCATGGGTGATAAGCTCTTGAACCATTTTTTAGTGACATTTATCGAGAGAGATGTGTTCTTGAAAGTAAGTGAAGATGACATAGTTGAAACTTTCATGGGAATGCGAGAGCGTAAAGTGAAGAAATACTAGTGATGTAATTTTCTATTTATGATATCCATCATGTAAGACTTCTTTCATGTTTTGAACTATTTGTATCGCAATCGTGCATATTTGATATGTATATGTAATGAATTTCAATGTTGACAATCTGTTGTCTATATATATAACTAATTTAGCAAAAAATATTACAATTAGAGGAGGGAAAAAAATTGAGGTGTGCCCACCCTATAACTTTTTCCTACGTCCGCCACTGAACATGGTAGTCATAAAGGTGATACTCAAGTATGCAAATGGAATTGGTTGACGACTATGAGCCAAGAGCAAAATTTGTACATCCTGTGATGGATAGATACGACAAAGGGCCCACTCGGTAATATCATATCAACACCGCTTGCAAGCAAGTGACTAGGTCACAAAGGATATGATATTACGATGACGAGTTGAATTGTGTTTGTCGGTAAGGAGATAGAACAAGGTATAGCGGATACCGAAGATTAAAGTCTTGGACAAAAAAAGGTATCGTGTTACAAAAGGAATATGACTCGACGTTGAGGTTCAAACAATAAATTTAATTCGTGGTTGCATAGGACCGTTATGGTTTTCCAGAACCCCCTGATGGTCATTGATCGGATAGTCGTCTCGATCATGTCTACGCATTCCCGAGCCCGTAGGGTGGCACACTTAAGGGTATACGATGCTTTGAGATGATTCGGTATTGTTCGAGAATAGGAAGAGAACACCAGAATTGTTCCAGAGAGGAATCAGAATAAGTTTCGAGGTCAATGAATAGTTCAGAGACTTAAATATATGTTGTTTTTTTAATTATATGAATTAAATAATTAAATATAAAGAAAAATAGGAAACTCCCTAATTGGGCCACCATTGGGCAACCCAATAAGAGGGGGTGCCGGCCCCATAGGGGAAGGATGGGCCGGCAGCCCAAGGTGGATCGTCCGCCCCAAACCCTAACCCTAGGGGGCCGGCGGCGTATGGAGGGAGGGGGCAGCGGCTGCCCCTTGGTGCCCCCCCTCTCCTCTCCCATCCCCCTATATAAAGTGCCCCAAGGGGGCTCTCCTTAGTCATCCCATTGAGTTCTCTCTCCTTCCCCTCTCCTATCCCTCACGTGTGTTCCCGAAGTTTGGAACATACATAGGATTGGAGTATTCTCCTCCAACTGCATGTCGTCGTGTTGCTAAAACATTGGTCCGAATCTTCTTCTTCTGTTGCACCGCTTGACCGGAGTCCGGGAGATGTCTATACACCGTACCTATGTAGAACTACGGAGGCGCGACACTTGTAGCGCTTCATCATTGGACTTCTTCACGACCTTGAGGTCGGCGTCGACGTACAACTTCAGCAACAAACGTTCATTGTGAACATTAGGCTTTTCGGTCTTCAAGGATATGAACACGGATCACCTCCGTTACGTTGCATCTCCATAGAATATATCTTGGCTTTATCATTCTGTCGTAGGATTTTTTGTTTTGTTTTCTGCAACGGAACCCAACATGTGTGTCGTGTGAACAATCGTATGTCGTGTAAACAATCGTGTGCGGTGTGAACTAAGTAGTACCGTCTATGCTTCTGCTATCTGGTTTAACTAGAAGGATACCCCGCAGGTTGCAGCGGAAATTTCTCCAATAACTCTATTTTGTAAAAAATAAAAGGATATAAATTGATTGGAATAGGATGTTATTTGTAGGAACATGCAGGATTCAGTTGGCGTAAATAGTCAAGAGGCTAACTTGAAAAAATTGACTTGAAACGGTTATGTAGTTGGCAGCTAAAAGTTGATGATGTGAATAATTGGATGGCTTAAAAAATAGATGATGTGGCTTGCATGTAGAGTATTAATGAATGTTGTTGGGGGATGACATAGACAATTGAATGGCTAATAGAATAAATGATGTGGATAGCTTGCATGTTGAGATAGACAACTTAAATGATCCTCTAGTGGGGTTTTGCTTTATAAGAGATATAGATATGGTACATTCTCTAACATAGTCTTGTTATTGTTGCGTAGTTGTGCACAAATAGGCTGATAACCTCATCACTAGAAGAATAGGTTATTACATCCTACATTTTACACTTAACCAAACAACAGGTTCAGTTTCCGCGAAGGCTAAAATAACTTACCTAACAATAGTTTCCACGCGTATTTGCCCCGAAAGCTAGGAGGAAAGACTGTTGAGGCATTAGAAGTGGAACCTGATCCAGTGACCTTTTGAAATGCTTTAAGATTCGTGCTTGCTCGAACTTGCTAGACCCCCATGGTATAGCCAACAAAAAAATGCATCTTCCTAGCTAAGAGGTTGAACGCGCCCGCAGGCTGAGTACAACCATCTTAGTTGAGTGGAGAAAAACTCATGCGAGCTACCAAGATCGTCCCTAGATGCCATTGTCGCACACTGAATCTCGCACGCTTTACCTTGGAGAAACTCCTGGGATAACAAGCTACGCAATGCCGTGGTTTCGAGAAATTAACGGTACGGAGTGAATCGCTTGCACGAGAGAATGCAGAACGATAGAGAAGCGCCTTAATTACCGCTTCTGAATTATGCGTGCACGTGAGGAGGACGAAGGCTCTCTGCAACGTGGTGTGCTCAAAGCTTGAAGCAAGTTGGACGCTGAACGACGCGATCGAGGCCGTTGATCGAAATTTCCGCAGCGACCGACACCTGCTGGCGGCGGTTCTCCCGTACGTCGTTCGGCGCCATGACAGCTTTAGACTGTTTAATTAGGAGCACTCACCCACCAATCTAGCCCCTTAATTAGAACCGAAAGCATCGGCGATCGACTAGTACCACCAATTAGGCTATTGCTACAGCCGACGTCCTACACTTCAACTTTGGAGGAAGGAACAGCACAGATCAACTAGCAGCTATCATACACCAATGCCATAGTTTTCACAAGGATTTTAACCCATTTCTAACCACCGAGCTATTCCTCCTGGCTACTGTCCTTCCAATTACACCTGACAGGGACTCTCAAACGGTCGCAAACTAGAGCTGTCCCGGAAGTCTCCGTGGACAGGCTGGATCGCATGAGTCTGAAGCGCCTGTTCTTGCTTAGCCTCGCTAGGGCTCACTTGGAGCACTGGTGGAAAAACAGGCTTCCGGGAAGCCCCATAAGTCGCGAAGGTAAAGGAACCGCGACTAATGGGGTCTTTAGTCGCGGTTCGTGTGGCGAACCGCGACCAAAGGCCTGGGCCCAGGGCGCACGGTGGCCAGCTGGTGCACGTGGGGGGCTTTAGTCGGTGCCCGAAGGCCTTTAGTCGCGGTTGGCCAGGCCAACCGGGACTAAAGCCCCTCCCCTATATATACCCATCCAGCAGCCAACACTTAGCCATTTGGAGCCATTCTCTTCACAAACTTCACAAGTGAGTGTTAGGTTTGCTTTTGGTTCCTCTTATGCACATAAGGTGTTTGATGAAATGCCCCAAGAGCATGAAACAAACATGATATGAAGTGTTGGAGTCACACTTGAGCTTTCTCATTTATTTTTTCCTCCTCGATCGCGGTTAGCAACTTGAACCTTTGATGTGTCATTGATAAAATATGCATGTGTGTGTAGTTCATTGTTTAATTTATATTGTTTGTAGCTAGTTAGTTTAACAAATGCATGATGGTTAATTATATATTTTATATTATAATAATGCAGATGAATCGGCAATGGATGTACGGTAACCGACTCTCCGGCGAGTTCAGTACGGGTTTGAAAGATTTCCTCGTAGTGGCTAATGCGAACAAGCAGGGGGGTTTTATTATCTGTCCATGTGTTAAGTGTAAGAATCAGAAGGGTTACTCTTCCTCAAGAGATGTTCACATGCACCTGCTTCGGCACGGTTTCATGCCAAGCTATAATTGTTGGACCAAGCATGGAGAAAGAGGGGTTATAATGGAAGAAGATGAAGAAGGGGATGATTTCAATGATGAAAGCTATCTTTCTCATTTCGGTGATACTTTCATGGAGGATGTCTGAAGGTGAAGGGGAAGGTGAAGGGGAAGGTGAAGAAGAGGCACGTGATGATCCCGTTGATGATCTTGGTCGGACCATTGCTGATGCACGGAGACGCTGCGAAACTGAAAAAGAGAGGGAGAATTTGGATCGCATGTTAGAGGATCACGAGGAAGGCGCTGTACCTCGGATGCGATGATGGTCCGAAAAAGCTGGGCTGCACACTGGATTTGCTCGAGATGGAAGGCACAGTGCAGGTGTAGCCGACTCGGCATTTGAAAACTTGCTGAAAATGTTGAAGAATATGTTTCCAAAGAATAACGAGTTGCCCGCCACTACGTACGAAGCAAAGAAGGTTGTCCGCCCTCTAGGTTTAGAGGTTACGAAGATACATGCATGCATCAACGATCGCATCCTCTACCGCGGTGAATACGAGAATTTGAATGAATGCCCGGTATGCACTGCATTGCGTTATAAGATCGGAGGCGATGACCCCGGTGACGATGTTGAGGGCCGGAAACCCGGGAAGAGGGTTCCCGCCAAGGTGATGTGGTATGCTCCTATAATACCACGGTTGAAACGTCCGTTCGGGAACAAAGAGCATGCCAAGTTGTTGCGATGGCACAAAGAGGACCGTAAGTCGGACGGGGAGTTGAGACACCCCGCGGATGGAACGCAATGGAGAAAGATCGACAGAGAGTTCAAAGATTTTGCGTGCTGACGCAAGGAACATAAGATTTGGTCTAAGTACGGATGGCATGAATCCTTTTGGCGAGCGAGCTCCAGCCATAGTACCTGGCCCGTGACTCTATGCATCTACAACCTTCCTCCTTGGTTGTGCATGAAGCGGAAGTTCATTATGATGCCGAGTGCTCATCCAAGGTCCGAAGCAACCCGACAACGACATCGATGTGTACCTAAGGCCATTAGTTGATGAACTTTTACAGCTGTGGGGCAGACCCGGTGTCCGTGTGTGGGATGAGCACAAAGAAGAGGAATTTGACCTACGAGCGTTGCTTTTCGTAACCATCAACGATTGGCCTGCTCTTAGTAACCTTTCGGGACTGTCAAATAAGGGATACAATGCATGCACGCACTGCTTACATGAGACCGAAAGTGTACATTTGCCAAATTGTAAGAAGAACGTGTACCTTGGGCATCGTCGATTTCTTCCGAAAGGTCATCCGAGTAAGAAAGAAAGGCAAGCATTACAACGGCAAGGCGGATCACCGGCCGAAGCCTGCGGAACACACTTGGTGCTGAGGTATTTGATATGGTCAAGGGTTTGAAAGTCATCTTTGGAAAGGGTCCTGGCGGACAATCGGTTCCGAAGGGAGCGCGACGGGCACGTAGCCATGTGGAAGAAGAAATCTATATTCCGGGAGCTAGAATATTGGAAAGTCCTAGAAGTCCGCTCTCGCAATCGACGTGATGCACGTTACGAAGAATATTTGCGTGAACATCCTAAGCTTCTTGGGCGTGTATGGGAAGTCAAATGATACAAAGGAAGCACGGCAGGACCAGACAAAGTTTGAAAGACCACGATGACCGGCATCCGGAACGGTTTCAAGGTCGTGCCAGCTACGCTCCGACCAAAGAAGAGAAGGTCATCTTTTTTGAATGCCCGAGCAAGTATGAAGGTCCCGTCGGGATTCTCGTCCAATATAAAGGGAATAATAAACATGGCGGAGAAAAAGTTCCAAAACCTGAAGTCTCACGACTGCCACGTGATTATGACGCAATTGCTTCCGATTGCTTTGAGGGGCTCTGCCGGAAAATGTTCGAGTAGCCATTGTGAAGCTATGTGCATTCCTCAATGCAATCTCTCGGAAGGTAATCAATCCAGAAGTTCTACCACGGTTACGGAACGATGTGATCCAATGTCTTGTCGGTTTCGAGTTGGTGTTCCCGCCATCCTTCTTCAATATTATGACGCACCTCCTGGTTCACCTAGTCGATGAGATTTCCATTCTCGGTCCTGTATTTCTACACAATATGTTCCCCTTCGAGAGGTTCATGGGAGTATTAAAGAAATATGTTCGTAACCGTGCTAGGCCGGAAGGAAGCATCGCCAAGGGCTATGGAAATGAGGAGGTAATTGAGTTTTGTGTTGACTTTGTTCCCGACCTTAAGCCGATTGGTCTTCCTCAATCGCGGCACGAGGGAGACTAAGTGGAAAAGGCACGATCGGAAGGAAATCAATGATATGTATGGACGGCCATTCTCTCGACTGAAGCACACCACACGGTTCCGACCAATTCCAGCTTTGTGGCTCCGTACTTTGAGAAACACAAGAATATTTTACGCTCGGACAACCCCGGGAAGCCTCGAATCCTGGATTAGGAAGGCCCACATGGAGACTTTCGGCGGTTGGTTGAGAAAACAGATTAATGAGTGACAATAAGGTTGTAGATCAGCTGTACATGTTGGCCAAGACACCATCTTCGACTATAACGACTTTCCAAGGGTACGAGATAAATGGGAATACATTTTACACGATCGCCCAAGATAAAAAGAGCACCAACCAAAACAGTGGTGTCCGCTTTGATGCAACAACCGAGAATGGGCAAAAGGTCACATATTATGGTTACATAGAGGAGATATGGGAACTTGACTATGGACCCTCCTTTAGGGTCCCTTTGTTCCGGTGCAAATGGTTCAAGCTAACGGGAGGTGGGGTAAAGGTGGACCAGCAATACGGAATGACAATGGTGGATTTCAACAATCTTGGTTATCTTGACGAACCATTCGTCCTAGCGAAAGATGTCGCTCAGGTTTTCTATGTGAAGGACATGAGTAGCAAACCGAGGAAACGGAAAGATAAGAAAACGATCGAGTACATCATGCGATGATCCAAAGCGCCACATTGTTCTTTCGGGGAAAAGAAACATCGTGGGAGTGGAGGACAAGACGGACATGTCGAGAAGATTATAATATGTTTGCTGAAATTCCGCCCTTCAAAGTGAACACCGACCCAAGCATTAAGTTAAATGATGAGGATGCTCCATGGATACGGCACAATCGTAAGCAAGCAGGGACACAAGGGAAGAAATGATGTGTAATAATTTATTAATTGTACCAAACTTTGTTGAATGAATCATGTGTTTGGTGTCCATTTTCGAATGATTCAATTGACTCGAGATAGCACTGATGATACATGAAATTTGGAGTGACTAAGTCATACTCCTGCATACATAAAATTTGGAGTGACTAAGTCATACTCCTGCATATAGGAAATTTGGAGTGACTAAGTCATACTCATGCATACATGAAATTTGGAGTGATTTAGTCATACTCCTGCCTAGGCGTATAATATGCATACTCGTAGTCTTCATAGCCGCCGCCGTTGTACTGGTAGTCGTCGCCTTCTAAGTTGCCGGCGTCGTCGTCGCTGCTGTCGTCGCTGTCGTCGGGCGGCGCTCGTGGCTCGAACTGAGGGTAGCGCGGGCGGGGGATATCGCCGGCCGTGATGTAGTCCATGACGCTCGCGAGAGTCCGGCCGTACCACCATAGCCGACGGCCGGCCTCGTGGAAGTTTCCGGGAGGCGGACCGTCCTCCTCATACACGGCGAGCGCCCTCTCACGCCGATTGATGAAGAAGGCGTCCCAAGTATGCTGGTTATCGGGATGCCGGCGGGGATTCATCCGGCTGCTCCGGCGTGAGGTCGAGGTAGTAGTGGTTCGTGATGGCCGCCGGCGCGCGGTACCACGAGGGACGGGAGGGGACCGGCACGCCGCCGGCGCTTAGGCTCCGGCCCGGCGGGGACGCGGTAGCCCGGAGGGCAAGGGTAGTTCGAGGCGCAAAGCTCCTCCACTGCTGAGTAGGTTAGAGTGGGTGCGGTGGAAGCCATGAGAGAGTGATGAGAGATTGTAGAGATGTGATGCTTGGCCAAGCCGGGCTACCTATATGTAGTGACAAATGGCGGGAAAAATGGGAGCGGGAAGACAAGAGGCGGGAAGAAAGAGGCGGGGAGAAAGTGGCGGGAAGAAATTGGCGGGAAAAAATTGGCGGGAAGAAAGAGGCCGGAAGAAATTGGCGGGAAACAATTGGCGGGAAGAAAGAGGCGGGAAGACAGGGAAGAAATGGCGGGAAGACGAGGAGGGAAGAGGGGGTCGGCGGAAAGAGGCGGGAAGAGGGGGCCAACGAACTTTTGAATTGAATTAATTTTATTTTTATGAATTTTTGATAATTTGTATTTTTAAGAATTTGAATTGAATTAGTTTTATTTTTCTGATTTTTTGGATATATTATTTGTATTTTTAAGAATTTGAATTGAATTATTTTTATTTTTCTGATTTTTTGGATATATTATTTGTATTTTTAAGAATTTGAATTGAATTATTTTTATTTTTCTGAATTTTTTGATATATAATTTGTATTTTTAAAATTTTGAATTGAATTAGTTTTATTTTTCTGAATTTTTTGATATATTATTTGTATTTTTAAGATTTTGAATTGAATTAGTTTTAATTTTCTGAATTTATTCATATATTATATGTATTTTTCAGATTTTGAATTGAATTAGTTATATTTTTCTGAATTTATTGATATATTATATGTATTTCCAACATTTTGAAAATGAAAATAAATTTTGAAAAGGACCTTTAGTCGCGGTTGGCCTGGCCAACCGCGACTTAAGGTTAATTCCGCGGAACGCTGGAATTCGGGCGAAAACGCCTTTGGTCGCGGTTGGTGTGGCCAACCGCGACTAAGTACCCTTTAGTCGCGGTTGGCCACACCAACCGCGACCAAAGGTCGCTCCCTATATATAGCGCGCCCGAACCGCCGCCGCCCATCTTCTTCTCCGCGCGGTTTTCGTCGAATCCTCCCGAAGTGCTGTCGCCAACGTCGCCGCGCCAACGCCGACGCCTGAGCCGCCGACCGCCGACGACGACCGCCGACGACCGCCGACGACGCCGCCGCCCCGCCGCTTCGACGCCGACGCGCGCCGACGTGTGCGTCTCCTCGCCGCGCGCCGCCGGCCGCGTCGCTCTCGTCCCGCATGCATGCGCGCGCCGCCGCCCGGCCCGCACGCGCCGCCGCCGCCGCCGCACGCGCCGCCGTGCCAGCGCCGCCGCCGCACTCGCCGCACGCGCCGCCCCGGCCGGCCACACACGCGCGCGCACGTTACAGAGAGAGGGGAGAAAGAGAGATCGAGGGCGCCGCCGATTTTTTTTTCTTTTTTTATGTTTTGTTTTGTTATCAAATTTTGACTAAAAATTAACTTAACTAAATTTTGACTTAACTAAAAAAATTAACTTAACTAAAAAATTTACTTATAAAATTAACTTAACTAAATTTTTATAAAATTAACTTAACTAAAAAATTTACTTAACAAAAAATTAACTTAACTAAATTTTGACTTTAAAATTAAAACTTAACAATTTTGTCTACAAATTTTTGACTTAATAAATATGACTTAAATTTTACAAGAACTCAAAATAACTTAACATATTATTTGTATTTTTTCACTTTTAAAAGAACTCAAAATTTGACTTAAAAATTTGTCTTAAATTTTTTGACTTAACTAAAATTTGACTTAACCACCGCGCGAATACGGAGGGCCGGCGGCGCTTGTCGCCCCCTCCGTATACGCGTGGTGTTTTTGGGATCGAGAGGGGGCGGCGAGGGTTATGTGTCCTCGTCACCGCCACCGCCCTTTCGCCACCGGCCTTTCGCCACCACCACCGTTCTCTCGGTCACGCGATCACTGCGTCCCCCTCTCGCCTCCCTCGTCGCCCTCTCTCTTTATATGTAGAAGAGATGTGATAATGCTGGCATATACACAATTAATTTGTTTTGACTACATGTTTTCAGGACTGACATATGGCGGACGATAGAGCTGACCCGATTCTAGACAACTATGATCCGGACGCTGAAGACCATATGTTCGGCATCATAAATGGCGATATTCCATTTGTGCTCGAACCGGAGAAGAAGAAGATGATATCTCTTCTTATCTCGAACCTTGAGGGTGAAGATGAAGGGCGCCGTCGGCAAGATGATGCCGAAGAAACGTCGATAAACGACGATCTTCAATTGGAAGTAGCAACCACCTCCGGCGCCGAGGTATATATATATACATATTGAGCGTCTGGTGATACAACTAACTGATTTGAATAAATGTGTGTGTACTAACGCGCGCGACTCTCTTTCTTATTTTAGCCCTCGGCCGGATCGTCGAAAAAATCGAGTACGTCGTCGTCAAAGCGTGGCGCAACCAAGACGATGAAAGCGGGAGAAACATGCACCATCGATGTTGTCGACGAAGCAACCGGCAGGCCGCCGGAGCCCAGCAAGAACGCCACCAAGTTTGTCGGCCAATGCGGAGCCGTTGTTAGAGACAACATCTCGATCACCCGCCGGGAGTGGAATGAGCCAAAGAAGGCACGTGTTGGTTTCACTTTTGTCGATAAGAGAGAAAAAAAGATTGCTTCAACAAGCTTATGGAACATTTCGTTCTACCTCCGGAATACCGCAAATACGATGAGGAGGGTAAAAAGATTGCGGAAAACAAGGAGAGGCGCAAGCTAGTCAAACAGTTCGCTCTTTCTAGGATGGCCAACGCATTCCGGAAATACAAGCAAAATCTAGCCCATGACTTTGTCAACCGAGGCAAGACTCCGAATTTCAAAGGACAATATGAGAAACTGCAACATGATTGGCCAGAATTTGTGAAGCAAAAGAAATCGGAGCAGTTCCTTGAACTATCGAAAAAAATAAGGAAAATGCGGCCAAGAAGGAGTACAATCATAAAATGGGGCCGAGGAGGGTATCGCTTTTGGCAGCCTAAGTGGGAGAAGATGGAGAACGAGGCGAGGGCGCGAGGAATCCGTCCAGGTACGGAGGGATGGGACCCAAGGGCCAAAAGCTGGTGGTACGGGCATGGGGGATCGCTGAACCCGGAGACGGGGAGTGTGTTTACCGGGGCAAAATAATTACACCCACCCAAAACCTTATTGAGGCAATGAGGGATGCTCAAGAGGGAGGATCGGGTTCAACGGAGAGAACGACGCCACGACAAAAGCCCTCGGGAATCCCGAACACGGAGGACGTGTACGAGGCATGCCCGGGGACATTCCGTGGAAACTAGGGTTCCCCGGAAAGATGACCCGTACGGTTACGTGAGCCGTAAGAGAAAGATGGATCGGGATGCAGATGTTGTGGCGAAGTTGGTAACGGAAATGGATGTGATGAAGAAAACCGTGAGTGTACTAGTCGCCGAAAGAGATGCAGCTCGGGCGCAGCGATGAAGATCATCCAATGGATCTCGGAAGCCGCAGCGGAGAAGAAGCAGCGTGGCTTCCACGGAGGCCTCACCGGCTGGTGCACCGACGATCGAAATTACCGCACCGGAGCCTCGGCTGGTGGTCGAGGTTACTTGCACCGGAGCCTCCTCGCTACCCCGTGGACGATATAAAGGAGATGAAAGCATGTCATCTATATTATCCTATCGGGAACATGTCCATGAAGGTAGCCATCGGCGGTGCTTTACCACTGGAGCACTCCACCACAACAACCCCATTCAAGATGGCTATGCTCGTGTGACGGTGGAGGAGATAGTCCAAGGGTTTGAGGACCTGGACATTGACATTGCTACACCCGAAGGGGTGAAAAGACTTGGAGATGTCAAGCGCCGGTTCATTCTATGGCAGAAGAAATTTATCAAGTTTCCGGGCGAGGCGCCAACAAGTCCACCCCCGTACGGTGGTGGTGGTGGCGGTGGCGGTGACGGTGGCGGTGGCGGTGGCGGTGACGGTGGCGGTGGCGGTGACGGTGGCGGTGGTGCTTCACCTAATACACCTCATTCACGTCGGCCCGACGCCGCCCCCGATCCTCGTCCGGCGGGTGATCGGACACCGGTACCGCCCCCCAATCCACCTCCGGCGAAGAAGCGAGAAGCGGTCCTGGGTTATTAACCCGGACCCTTACGTACCTAAGAAAACAAAGGTACCGGAGGTATCAACGAAGCCTCTCCCCGGAGGTCTTGGGAAAGTAGTGCCGAGGAAGTCGAGGCGGGCGCGAGCTCGCTGATTTAGAGAAATGGCGGGCGAGCGTCAAGAAGAAAATAGAGAGGCGAGCCCAAGCCGGTATATTCGACAAGGAAAAGCGAGTGGGCTAAGTCATTTTTGAACACACCGTCCCAAGCCGCGAAGAATCTGCTCGACGACTATTTACGTGAACTTCGTAGGCAAGCACTCGCGTTCAAGAACGAGAAAGAGTTGGCGGAGAAGAAAGCCTTGGAGGACGAGGCCGAGAAAAAATTAGAAAGGGGGAAAGAAGTTGCCCAGCTCGGGGAACAAAGTAAACAATCGATCGCCCCGCTCATAGTGCAAGCCGCCGGTCCGGATGCCCCCGATATCATAGCAGCTGCGGCAGCACTATGGATTGATCGTAGAAAGTGCCGGAAAACAAGCGGCCGACTTAGGTATCACTCTTCGTGAAGTGTTAGGCCTTGATGAGGCGCCAATGAAGGACGTAGTATTTACATATGTGAAGAATGGCCCTCTCATCGAGCCCGCGCGAGAAGAGGATCTACCTCGACAAATGAAAGGTCACACTAAATTGGTACAAGGGTTACATAAAACATGAAAACGCCAAAGACTATATCTATGCGGAAGTTAAATATGTGCATCACTTCAAACGTTACTGGGTACAAATTCCTCGAGTGAATTGTTCCAGCCTGTTCAATCTGCGCGAGCTCGACAAATCTATCATCGGTTGCTACGTTCGTAAGTGATTTATTAATTTCTACCCCATCTCGTTCATTGCTCGCACTATATATATATATATATTGTCCTAACTATCTTGTTGTGTACGCTATATATTATGCGGAATGAAGAAGCGGGAAATGCGAATAAGGAACATCCATGATGTTGGGTTCATTGACCCACACATCGTTAATTCATATGTGTTAGAACACCACCCCGCCGACGTGGAGGAAGACCTGTGGCGGTTTATTAGAAAACAGACAAGAGAAAAGTGATATTCTATTTCCTTACCATTTTGGGTGAGTGTTTTGTCTTGAGCACATTCTCTTTTGTTTACTCCATGCATGGTATGTGGCTAATCGATGAGTTATGCATGACTGTGCATGTATCGTGTCCGCAGGTTCCACTGGATTCTTATGGTAATTAAAGTTCGGACCTCCTCGGTTCTCGTCCACGACTCTCTGAATATGGATCCGGCGCTTTGGGGCGACATGAGAAAAATGATGCAAAAGTAATTATTTTCATTCATTTGCGCTCTATATCGATCGGCCTATTTCGTTCATCATTTCCTAATATCAAGTAACTAATTAATAACTCTCTTGTTTATTTAATTTTCTTTGCCTCGTAGGGTTTGGAGACGGTTCGTAGATACCAAGGTCGGTGAATTCAAAAAAGAGCTACATTTTAAAATGGCAAAGTGCTGACGACCGGGGATACTCAGCCACCGGGGACCAATCTATGTGGATACTATGTTTGTGAGAGGATCCGAGATACTCGCAATGAGCGGGACCGGACGTGTGAGAACAACATCCCGAGGAATAACCTCCGGAAGACGCTTAGTCCGAAGCTCGCTTCCGACCACTTCAAGAGGAACTAGCTGGATGGTTGGCGAGGAAGTCATCGATCCTAGAGGAGAACACTATTACGATGACGTAGATCTTTATGTGCACCGGAATTTGTAACTAACTTGTTCAAAATTGTATATGGTCATCCGATATTGAATATATATTGTATATGGTCATCCGATATTGAATATATATTGTATATTCCTCTTGAATTCTTTTTGGTTCTAATTTCAAATTTGTTTGAAATTGTACATTCATATGCATGTATGTATACAGTGCCGTAGAATATGTGAAACTCCTTCAAAATTAAAACCCAAAAGAAATAAAATAATACAAATTAAAAAGAAACCAGATTTAGGGGAGGGGGCTAAACCCTAAACCCCTGCGGAGGCCTTTAGTCGCGGTTGGCCGGAAGAACCGCGACTAAAGGTCCTCCGCCTCCCAGCGCCGCCTGCGGCCCACGTGGATGGGCCTTTAGTCGCGGTTCGTAAGGAACCGCGACTAAAGGGGGGGGCCTTTAGTCGCGCTACTTTGGTCGCGGTTGGGCCACCGCGACTAATGGCAGTTGCCAACCGCGACCAAAGCCCCTTTTTCCACTAGTGGAGTACAATGATTAATGTTTAATTCGACGTGCATGCATTAGTGCACCTCCAGCAGATAGCTAGCAGCACCGCAATTGAGCCTACTCCACCTTTCGTTCGACCTCGCACTGTATCATGGGCAAGAGTGATGACAACATTTTGGAGGCCGGCCGGGGCACCTTGCATGCATTGCAAGCAAAGCAAAGCTAAACCTCCACTTCATTATTATCTTTGCCTTCTCTGAAACTGCCACGTACTGCTAAGTTCACCACTCAGATACTCATCAGTGTCAAAAAAAAAAGGTGTTTTCCTGCAATGGCTCTTCTCGAACCTTCCGTCCAAAAGAAAAAAGTCAGTCCACAGCTCGATTTCTCGGTTGTTGGTGGCATTTGGCATTTGCCAAACGAGCATCAGCCGACACTACGTCGGAGCCGATGTCTGGCGGTATCTAACCACTTCTTCCTGGACCGTGCACGGAAGCAGTGCTTCCGCTGTGCTTGTCGGAGAACTGCAGCCACCAGATAGCTCTGCTTAGCGACGGGGTTTAGTTAGCAAATTGTCGGTGGCATGCATGGGACGCGCTGAATGCGTAAGGTGGGCGGAGCTTTTTTCCTCCTAATAATTGGAATGAATCT
>NC_061514.1:86950341-87087686 GCF_022539505.1 Lolium rigidum | reverse complement strand
GGTGAGATTTAATTGGGCATTACGACAAAGTACATAGACCGCCATCCAACTGCATCTATGCCTAAAAGTCCACCTTCGAGGTTATCGTCCGAACCCCTTCCGGTATTAAGTTGCTAAGCAACGGACAATTGCATTAAGTATGGTGCGTAATGTAATCAACAACTACATCCTCGGACATAGCGCCAATGTTTTATCCCTAGTGGCAACGGCACAACACAACCTTAGAACTTTCATCCTCTGTCCCGGTGTCAATGCGAGGCATGAACCCACTATCGAGCATAAATACTCCCTCTTGGAGTTAAGAGTAAAAACTTGGCCAGAGCCTCTACTAATAACGGAGAGCATGCAAGATCATAAACAACACATATGCAATAACTTGATAATTAACATAACATGGTATTCTCTATCCATCGGATCCCGACAAACACAACATAGAGTATTACGGATAGATGATCTTGATCATGTTAGGCAGCTCACAAGATCCAACAATGAAGCACAATGAGGAGAAGACAACCATCTAGCTACTGCTATGGACCCATAGTCCGGGGGTGAACTACTCACTCATCACTCCGGGAGCGACCATGGCGGTGTAGAGTCCTCCGGGAGATGAATCCCCTCTCCGGCAGGGTGCGGAGGAGATCTCAGAATCCCCGAGATGGGATTGGCGGCGGCGGCGTCTGCGGAAGGTTTTCCGTATCGTGGTTTTTCGCATCGGGGGTTTCGCGACGGAGGCTTTAAGTAGGCGGAAGGGCGGAGTCGGAGGGCTGACGAGGGCCCACACCATAGGGCGGCGCGGGCCCCCCTGCGCCGCGCCGCCTTGTGGTGTCGCCACCTCGTGGCACCACTTCGTATGCTCTTCGGTCTTCGGAAGGTTCGTGGCAAAATAGGACCACGGGTCTTGATTTCGTCCAATTCCAAGAATATTTCGTTACTAGGATTTCGAAACCAAAAACAGCAGAAAACGACAAGCGGCACTTCGGCATCTTGTTAATAGGTTAGTTCCAGAAAATGCACGAATATGACATAAAGTGTGCATAAAACATGTAGGTATCATCAATAATATGGCATAGAACATAAGAAATTATCGATACATCGGAGACGTATCACGCCTCTTCCACCGTGGTGGCGTTGAATGGTGTCCATCAGCGTCGCCTCCTCCCACGCCTCGTTCTCCACAGCTTTCAGGTCGATGTCGAACTGCGGTGCCGGAGGTGGTGGAGGTGGTGGAGACGGTGGTGGAGGGAACTGGCCGGCGCCGAGGCGGTTCGTCATTGCGTAGGTGGTGTTTATGCGACGAGGGATGTTCTTGCGGTGGGGAAAGGGGTGCCGGCAGCTGTGGTGGCTACCATTGAGCGGGTGCGGCCTTTATAGACGCCGACATCGCCAGAAGAGGCGGGAACGTAGCGCGAGAATAGGCTAGAAGCGGCGGGAAGAAAGCGTGGGAACATGTGGTGGCGTGCGCACGCCGGCGACGCGTGGAGGCTGCGCAGCACCGACGAGACGTCTCGCCTGCCCCTCCGTCGCCATTAAGGCAAAGCTGTGACGCTTCGTTCGTGAGTCGCTGACGCGTCGGGCCTGCGTCTCCTCGCCTCGCATTTCGTTGTGTCCGGCGTGCCCGGAGCATCCCCTATGTAGCGGGGATGGGCTCGAGGCGCCGGACACCGTATTGGGCCGCGCCGGATGAAAAGGGCCTTTGGCGCGCGCAGCTGGGAACGATTTTTTGTCCGACGCGCCCCAAATCCCTTTGGGGGGCGCTTTGGGAAACGCGGCTGGAGATGCTCTCAGTTGCCAAACTGTTTACAATAAAATCTGGAGGTTCCCCCCAACAAGATATTATTAAGCCGCGTCCCTAAAGCGTCGCCCGAACGGCGCAGGATCGAGAGTTTGGGGGACGTGTTTTGTTCGTGCCGCGTTTGGGGGAGGTCGCTCCCAGCCACATCCCCCAAATGCCGGCCCCAATTTTTTTATAGGGTTTTCGAAAACACAACCATTTATTAAATATAGCATACACATAAATATGTTTGGCAAAATTGTTTTCAAATTAAAATACAACAAACAATAAAACAACTAAACAAATTTAATAAATGGGGCTAGATTAAGGCGCCGCGGCATTTGCTGATAATTCATTGATCCTCCACATATGCTCAACGAGATCATTTTGAATTTGCTCGTGAACATTGCTGTCACGGATCTCTGCGTGCATGGCGAGAAAATCAGCAAAATCTGCAGGCAACTCATGATCAACCTCCGCAAGACGGCCCTGACACTCATAGGGACCAACATGTCTCCTTACATGATTCTTGCGGTCATCCTCGATGATCATGTTGTGCATGATCACACAAGCCTGCATCACCTCCCACATTTGGTCGTGAGACCAGCTTAGAGCAGGGTACCGGACAATTGCAAATTGAGATTGAAGCACACCAAATGCCCGCTCGACATCCTTCCTGCAAGCCTCCTGCCGTGAAGCAAAGTGGCAATTCTTCTGACCTGATGGAGCCGAGATTGTTTTGACAAAAGTAGCCCATTTTGGATATATACCATCATCTAGATAATAACCTTTGGTATATTGGTGGCCATTGATCTCATAGTTGCATGGTGGAGCATGACCTTCCACTAGTTTGCTGAACACCGGAAACTGCTGGAACACGTTGATGTCATTGTGTGATCCCGCCATGCCAAAGAAAGAATGCCAAATCCACAGGTCATAATCTGCCACATCTTCAAGCACCACACTGCAATATCCATGCCGCCCTTTGTATATATCTTGCCAGGCAAAGGTGCAGTTCTTCCATGACCAGTACATGCAATCGATGCTTCCAAGCATTCCAGGGAATCCTCTGGCAGCATTTTGTGCCATGATCCTTGCAGTCTTTTCTTCAGTTGGCCCTCTCAAGTAGTATTTGCCAAAATTTCCCACCACAGCTCGGCAAAACTTGTACATGCACTCAATGGCAGTAGACTCACTCATGCGAAGGTAGTCGTCATGTGTATCAGCAGGTGCTCCGTATGCAAGCATTCTCATGGCAGCGGTGCACTTATGAATCGACGAGAACCCAGCAACGCCTACAGTGTCGTGCTTCATCTTGAAATAGGTGTCGAACTCTCGAACGCCGTGGAGGATATTCATGAAACAAACCCTTGCTCATCCTATACCGGCGCCAAAAAATTTCAGCATGTGTTGCGTCATCTCCAAAATCGTTGTGCAGCATGGTATGCCCCTCCATACTCTACCGGGGCTTCGACTTCTTTCTCCTCGGCATTGATCCGGCCTCTTCCACTTCTCTGGCTTGGTGTTAAGCATGTCTTGGAGGGACGCGATGATCAACAAATGCTCTCGGATGTCGTCGTCGAAGGCTTGCTCGTCCTCTAGCATTCGTAGAAGCATCTCGTCATCGCTATCCATGTCCGAAGCAAAATTAATGGTTAAAATTCAGCCGCGGCAGACGAGGCAACCAACAACGGCCTATCGCGCCTAACCGACAAGTCGTCGAACACCTTATGTGCGTGGAGGTGGGGCGGATTTGACGCCGTGTTCTGGGACGCGATGGCGAAGCAGTGGCGGCGAAAAGGTGACGAGAGAGCCAGCCGCGACGACGGTGCCGACTCAGAAGAGGTCAGCCGTCGAAACGGCCGGCAAATCAAGCGGCGGTGGAGGGTGGGAGGTGCGGGAGGGAAGGCTCGCAGAGAAATAAAAAGGCGTGAACGAACGGTTATGGAAATAGTCGCCGATAGGTGGGAGCCCGCCACGCTTTTGCTTGTGTCCGACGTGCCCGGAGCGTCCCCCGTGTAGCGGGGACGGGCTCGGGCCGCGCCGGACGGAAGGAGGCTTTGGGGTGCGCAACTGGGAACGATTTTTTTCCGGCGCGCCCCAAATCCCTTTGGGGGACGCTGATGTCTACGGGTGCTTCTATTCTTGTAGACAGTGTTGGGCCTCCAAGAGCAGAGGTTTGTAGAACAGCAGCAAGTTTCCCTTAAGTGGATCACCCAAGGTTTATCGAACTCAGGGAGGAAGAGGTCAAAGATATCCCTCTCATGCAACCCTCGCAACCACAAAGCAAGAAGTCTCTTGTGTCCCCAACACACCTAATAGGTGCACTAGTTCGGCGAAGAGATAGTGAAATACAAGTGGTATGAATAAGTATGAGCGAGAGTAACGGCGCCGGAAAAGTGCTTTGCCGGCGTGTGGTTGATGGTGGTAATATTGCGGAGAAGTACGGATGCAGATAAAACAAGAACAAGCAACGGTAGCGATATTTAGGAACAAGGCCTAGGGATCATACTTTCACTAGTGGACACTCTCAACATTGATCACATAACAGAATAAATAGATAGATGCTAGACTCTACACTCTCTTGTTGGATGATGAACACCACTAACGTGTAGGATTACACGAACCCTCAATGCCGGAGTTAACAAGCTCCACAATATTCGATGTTCATATTTAAATAACCTTAGAGTGCACGACAGATCAACATAACCAAACCAAGTACTAACATAGCATGCACACTGTCACCTTCACACTACGAACGGAGGCATAGATCACATCAATACCACCATAGCAATAGTTAACTTCATAATCTACAAGAGATCACAATCATAGCCTACGCCAAGTACTACACGATGCACACACTGTCACCATTACACCGTGCAGGAGGAATAAACTACTTTAATAACATCACTAGAGTAGCACACAGATAAATTGTGATACAAAACTTATATGAATCTCAATCATGTAAGGCAGCTCATGAGATCATTGTATTGAAGTACATAGGAGAGAGATTTAGCCACATAGCAGACAGCAGCGTTGATGAAGATGGCGGTGGTGTCGATGGAGGAGCCTTCCGGGGGCACTTCCCCGTCCCGGCGGCGTGCCGGAACAGAGACTCCTGTCCTCCAGATCTTGGCTTCGCGATGGCGGCGGCTCTTGAAGGTTTCTCATACCGTGGCTTTTCCGTATCGTGGTTTTAGGTCAGGGACCTTTATATAGGCGAAGAGGCGGAGTCGGAGGGCTGACGAGGCGACGACACAACAGGGGGGCGCGGCCCCCCCTCTGGCCGCGCCAGGGTGTTGTGTGGGGCCCCCAGGGCTCCCCTCTGGCGGCTCTCGGGTGTTCTGGAAGCTTCGTCCAATTCTAAGACTCTGGGCGTTGATTTCGTCCAATTCCGAGAATATTTCCTTACTAGGATTTCTGAAACCAAAAACAGCAGAAAACGGGAATTGGCCCTTCGGCATCTCGTCAATAGGTTAGTTCCGGAAAACGCATAAATATGACATAAAGTATGCATAAAACATGTAGATATCATCAATAATGTGGCATGGAACATAAGAAATTATCGATACGTCGGAGACGTATCAGACGCTGTCGAGGGTACTCCTCGGCAATGCCATCCGATTGGGGCTTAGGGTTGATGGAATCCTGTAGGCTGACACGAGACATCGGTTCACAGACAAGCGGGGAGAGCAATTTACCCAGGTTCGGGGCCCTCGATGAGGTAAAACCCTTACGTCCTGCCTGTCTGTTCTTGATTATGAGAATATTGGGTTACAATGGGGTGCCGAAGGTTTCGGCTGAGATCTCGTCGAGAGGCTAAGTGTTGCGGCGACCTAGCTCTAGACTTCTGGTGGCTAAAGTTCCTAAGATTGATCGGGTCCCTCGGCAGCCCCTCTCCTTGCCTTTATATAGGAAGCCAGGTCTCAAGAGATCCAACCGGGTACGACTAGCTTTACAGTAGTCCTAGCTCTAAACTTTCCTTGTTCGACTCCTCCTTTGTCTTGTCCGTCAAGGAATCATCTGCTGCATCGTCCAAGTGGCCCGCCTTGCCATCGAGTACCTTCATGGGCCTCCAGTTAGATTGTACAGGATAGGGCAACGTCGGCTACCCGAAGGGTAATGCCCACGTCAGTAGCCCCCGAGTGTCTAGCCGAAGATAGTTCGGGTAGAGACTAAAGCATGCCTCCACCTAATGTTCTTCTCTTTGATTGTTCTTGTCCATCTTGTATCAGCATCATCTTCTTCTATCGGGTGCGCGTCCAGCGCTCCCGATGGGAGTAGCCCCCGAGTCTAGGTACGGATGCTCACAATCCGTGCGTAGACTCAAGTTGTACCACTCGAACGTTTTTACTCTGCCGAAGTTTTTCTGCTAATCTTCATGGGTCATCCGATACATTTGTACCAAGGCTTGTATTCTTCAATAAGTTTTCAACGCGCAAGGGATAATGAGTAACGTGCCCAACTTTTGTTGGTTAACTGCCGATGGCAAAACAACGTCACCCTACGCAGAATCAAGTCCCCGGGCATGATCCTGGAGTGCAAGAAAGTTATCCCGATGGGAGTAGCCCCCGAGTCTGGACACGGGCGCTTGCAACCGGGTGCAGACTCGAGCTGAGCGTTCCATCCTTTTCTTCAAATGTTTTTTCACAGGATTATCTTCGGGTTCTCATTTTATCGGGTGCGCATCCAGCGCTCCCGATGGGAGTAGCCCCCGAGTCTGGACACGGGCGCTTGCAACCGGGTGCTGACTCGAGCGTGACCATCCGATGTTTCTTCATTTCCCTTCGACTGCTCACGACAGTCTTCATGACGTCACTGATGACGTTATCGCTGCTGTGGTTTGACTGACAAGACTTGACCTGACGGGCCCACCCTAGTTCTGCGCGGGCAGTTTTTAGGAAGTGACCAGTGCACGCGCACCGACCGAGGCGTCTCCTCGATTTTCGCACGTTGTGGGAATAATGGGCCGCCGGTTCCGTTCTTCTCTTAGATGACACGTGTACAGCCAGATCTGATCCACCTCCCACGATGTCTGCGAAGTTATGGCCACGATCTTGCATCAATCTCACGGCATAGATAGAGAGCCTCCTTGGTTTTACTTTTTACGCCTCCCACTGCTCATCTTCTCGCTCATCCTTTCCTGTCACCTCTGTTCTTCCCTCAAGAGCTTCACGCTCCATGGGCAAGAAGAAGAGAACCAGCGCCTCAGACGCAACCAAAGTCAGCCATGACTGGAGCGCCTCCGCCATTTCCAATCGTGACGTGAACAGGCTGCGAGCCCTAGGCCTCATCTCCTCATCTGACGATGACATTCGTCTCCCAGGTCCAATTTCTCGTCCAAGGCCTCCGAAGGGCTTTACTGTTATGTTCGCTGCCTTCTTATTTCGTGGTCTCTATCTTCCTGCCCACGAGTTTCTCCGCTCCCTTCTTTTCTTCTACGGGATTCAGCTCTGGCAGCTGACCCCAAACTCCATTCTCCACCTTTCTATCTTCATCACTGTCTGTGAAGCCTTCCTCGGCATTGATCCCCACTGGGGTCTTTGGAGGAAAATCTTCTATGTTAAGCGTCATAATGACAGCAATGGCCCCCCCGTCATTGGTGGCGTTGGCTTTGTTGTCAGGAAAGAAGTCGACTACTTCGACTACCCGATGAAAGAATCCGTACAAGGCTGGCGCAACAAATGGTTTTATCTGCGAGACGCCTCGGTGCCTGGGCGGCGCTCGAATCTCCCTCCGTTTGAAGATGTCCTGATAGCTCAGCCGAAGAAGTCCTGGCGAAACGCCCTTTCTTCTGAAGAGAGGACAATAGCCGACAGGCTGTTCGACCAGGTCGTGGATCTGAAGAACACGGGAGGCTTGACGATGTGCGGCACCGAGGTAGTCTCAGTGTTCTTACAACGTCGAGTGCAGCCGCTAATGTCTCGGCCCCACCAGTTGTGGCTTTATACTGGCAAGGATGACAAGTCGAGGGTCAGCTCTGCCGACCTGTCGGCTGATGAACTCCGAGATGAAGTTCGCCGCTTGACGTGCCTCAGTATGAAGGTGTTGCGGTCAGAAACCCACCGGCGGGCAGCGACTGGCAACACCGTAGAGCCGGGAACAACTAGGGCTGCGGCTGGCCCAGTCCCTCAGAGCGACGGCCCGCAAAGCCTTCTGGTCACACGTCCGATGCTGTCGCAAGGGCGTGCCACCTGACCTATACCTGGTCAGGAAGGTGTTGGATGATGCCTCGCTTAGTTTCCTGCATGGCATACACGTAAACGTTAAATACGAGCCTCGATCGGCTCTCGGGTTATCCTCGTGAATCGGCTCAAAGAGCCGATCCACCCATGATTCGTACGAGGTGCACGAATATATGGTGGTCCTGCTGATCAAGATAAAGCTAATGCGATCTACGACGATTTAAGGTTTTCACCGCATAATCGGATCATCCTACTCACGATTGGGCCTCGCGCTCGCGCACGGTGATCGTAAGCCGATCCTAGACAGGGCCTAAAAACCAACACGAGGTTGATCCCCGGAACATCCTGTCTAGGGCTAGCAAATTACACCCTACACGCCGTTGGATCCTCCAACCCTTTGTAAGGCCTAACTATTGCGGATATTAAACTAATCCTTGAAGAACAAGGAGCAACCGTAACGGATCGGATCTACTAAACTATGATCAAGCGGGGTGCCGCCCCTACACCTAAGATAGGTGTAAGGGCGGCTAGATGTATAAGGGTTGCACTACGACAGCATATGATACGAAGAACAATGCTAACCCTAACACATCTAAGATAACTACGTTGCTCGCCATCAAAAAGGCTTCAGCACGAGCAACGCATGAACAACGTAGGTAGGCTTGTGCTGCCTAGATCGCAAGATGCGATCTAGGCAGCATGGTGCTTACCGGAGAAACCCTCGAGACGAAGGAGTTGGCGATGCGCCGAGATTTGTTTGTGTTGAACGTTGGTTGTTGTTTATTCCATAAACCCTAGATACATATTTATAGTCCAAGGGACTTTCTAATTCAGGTGTGCACCTAACCGTGCACGGGTAAAACTCTAACTCCTAACCGACACGTAATCTAATATGTTACATGATACAAGGGCAAACTAGCCCAAACTTTGCATGCAAGGCCGATTCACGTATTTCTTCTATATATATATTCTTCAAACCCATCTTGATCACGGCCCACCTCTGACTTGGTCAAATTCTGGTGATAACACATGCCCCCTGGTTTTGGAAATGTCATTTCCAAAATCATTACGCTTTTCTTTCGTCGGGTCATGTCGTGGCAGAGCAGAATTGCCGCAGAATCTTCCATCATTACGCCTCGCCTCCTGGGCTTCTCTGTACGAATTGACAATTTCGGCATCACGTCCTCGAGAACCGCCATGGCATTAAATCTCCACTACACTCCTTTTATTTATCTGTGTCAAACGGTTCACCACTCCATCCCCTTGCTCTGCTCTGTCCACCAGCGCCCAAAAACCCTCTTCCCCTGCAGCCATGTCTTCCTCTTCCTCCTCCGCCTCAGGCCTCCCCCTCCAATCGTCGCCGAAGAACAAGAAAGAGGACGACCTCCACTCTGGGGCGAACCCCATCTCCTCTGACAAGGAGAAGAAAGAAGGAGAAGTAGAGAAGACCAAGGCCTCCCCCTCCGCCATGCTCCCGTCGAAGAAGCGCTCCCGCATGTGGGCGAACAGCGAGGACGACGATGACGACGAGGAAGGAGAAGAGGAGGAGGAGGAAGATGATTCCTCCTCCTCCGCTGGGTATCCGCCGACGAAGTGCTTCCGCACTTGGGCGGATAGCGAGGATGATGATGACGACGAGGAGGAGGAGGAAGCTCCAGCCGACGGCTGGGGCAGCAGCGGCGAGGACTTCTTCGGCAGTAGCGCCGATGGCGACGCCGACGACGATGCTAGCGAGGAGTAGTTATGTAGCATCAGTAGTCCCTTGAGCAATCGGCTCTTCTTTTGTTCTTCTTTCCTTCTTTGAGCAGTCGGCTCTTTATTGTAAGAAATCCCAATATTAATGAAGAATTTCCCTTAACTTGATCTCGCCGATTTCCTATCGTACTGATTTGGCCGATTGTTAACTTGATCACCGCTCAATAAGCCGATGGCAACGCACCGGTAACCTGCAAACCTTGCTCAAATTCAGATCCCCAAACTTCCAACCGAACAGGCCTAATCCGTAGTCACCGAGCGTAATGTTGGACTAAACGGCAAAAACCCCTGAAATAACGCCTGGCCTTGTCATTAACCTCAGGTTTTCAGACATTTTCCTGCCAGACCCTTCTCTTCCAAATCCCCTTTGCTTTCAGGGGCTCTCTGAGATCATTGCTAACTCAACCCGGAGGCTGGAGATGATACTTCGCGGGACGGGCTCCCGCTCCGTTTTTCCCACGACAACTATTCCTCAAAAGCTGAGACATAGAGTCAGCCGATTTCAACAAAATCGGCTCCTTATAGCAAAGGATCCTTCAGGACAATCTGCCCCCCGAGCCTCAGTTAAGGCGGGAAAGGTAGTGAGCCAGCCCAATGTGCCGCCATTGGCCGCAAATCATAACGCAGAGCCAGCCGATTTCAACAAAAATCGGCTTCCCATAGCAGAGAGCCTTCAGGGTGAGCTGCCCCCCGAGCTTCCTCAGTCCATCTCTTCGTCTTTGCAGGTCAGATCGGCTCCTTTCCTTTGGTGGATCTGATGCAACCCACCCTAAACCTGATCTGCACACCCATGCTGCTCTTGACATTGTTCTTGAAGAGAGGATCCGAGCCATTAAACCACTCCATTGAGGAGTTCTTCCATTAGAGTCTCTCTTCGTGGCCCACTTCCTGCTCCATTGACCCTCTGATTATAACAGGTATACCTCTTGAGTCGATGGCCATGCATCGGCTTTATATCCTTAAGGCGATGTCTGCTGCATCGGCTGTGCTTAAAATTTTTTGAATTTTTTTACGGCCGATTTATGTATCGGCCCCCATACTTCAATACCCATCTTGAAAGAATATCTTGGGCTGCTGGGCATTTGCAAGACACTCCTACTGCATATCCTCGTGTTCTATCCACCTAGGTGCCCCCCGAGCCGATTCTAATAAGGGATTTGATGGTATCGGCTCTTCAGGTATTCCCTGTTGAATCAACTGCTGAACCCAGGAAGAATGTATGATGATGGGGATAATTTTGGCCGATTGCTGGAATCGGCCTCCACGTTGCTTTGCTCAATGAAGGTTTTATAATATTCCTCCATAAATTTTTGGGGCCGATCACAAGGATCAGCCTCGCCACATTTTTCCATCGCTGTTGCTCTTGTTACACGGTCAGTCCGGTGGATAAAACCAGCCTAACCCCGTTCTTTGTCACGTCGATGCGCTCGCGATCGTCCAAATTGATGCCCGAGAGTGGCTCTTGGCCCGATGTATCCCAAACGTCCATGCCGGTTGTTGAAATCTCGGCTGAATCATCTGCGTGGACGACTTCTACTTCATCTCCATCCCATTGTATTAAGCATTGGTGCATCGTGGATGGAATGCAACGATTGGCGTGGATCCAATCTCTCCCTAGTAGTACAAGCATAGGTGCTCTTGCCGTCGACAATAAAGAACGTCGTAGGGACAGCTTTTCCTTCCTACGGTCGGATCCACATTCAGAACACCTTGTGCGTCGGATGCTTGGCCGTTGAAATCGCTCGGTGTTACATTGGTCTTGATCGAACCGAGCTGGAGCGTCCCAACCGACGTAGCATGGAGTATGGCATAATGTTAATCGCCGCTCCGGTGTCCACCAACATCTTGTTGACAGAGCTGCCCATTGATGTAACCTCGCAAGTACAGGGCCTTCGGATGCCCGTAACTTCTTTCTCGTGGCTTCTCAAAGATGACCGGCCGTGGGCCGCAGTCCAATTGTGCCACAGGTGCTTCATATAATCTTGGAGCGCTAAACTCTGTTGGAAGGATGAAGACCATGTTTTTGCCAGCCGATGTCTCATCATCGGCTTTCCTTTGCTTGGGGCGCCACTCTCTTCTTTGTGGCCGACCTTCTTCGTCCAGGGTTCGCTGAATCTTGGCGGCCAGATCAGGCCGTGCCTTCCTCAACGTGTGCAGGTATAATCTTTCAGCTTCCTCCAACCCACGCAGACGCTGAACCCTTCGCTTCTGGGAACGGCTGAGCCCATCAGGGCACCACCTTGGCCGATGATACTTATCTTCTTCATCATCGTCCTCTAGTTCCTCGAGATCTTCCACCCGAGCAGACTCAGCATGCTTGTTCCGAGGCGGGAGGGGCCCTAGACGCTTGAACACAGATACGTTGGCTGCATCCTTCTTCTTATGTTTGCATTCTGGGCAGTTGCCGATTGTAGGCAATCGGCTCATTCCTGAATCCCAGCAGTGTCTGAAGAAGGGGCAGTCCCAGTGCCTATCCACGTCGTCTTGCTCCCTCGACTTTTCCTTGGCGTGGCGCTCGTATCGCTCCTCGTCGTGATCATGCCGACGACGTCTCCTGTCGTCCCTAACCGGACGATCTTTTTCATCATCGTCGTCTGTATCGCCGGCGTTGGTCATACCGACTCACATACTTGTTGAGGAGGTGATCGGAGAGAGGTCGTTGATATCTTATGTTCTTCACTTCTCCCTCTCGTGACGTAGCGCTTGCCGTCTTGGCGGAGCCGATCGCGTGGAGCGGCTTCCTCTGTGTCTTTGCTATGAGAGCAGCCTGCCCTCATCTCCGTCCTTACCAGAGTGGTGCCCGAGTCCCACCATGTTGATATTGAACAAGTGTCCTGGTTGGCCATGGGAGCGGGTTCTGTGGAAAGAGCCGATGAGGTCGGCCTCGAGGACTGCCTTGATCTCGTCATGCTTCTTCTTGAGTTCGTCAGGCAGATCCTCGTACTTGACCGGAGCGCTTTCCGCCATCTCGGATGTAGATGGCGATGCGGGGGATGTCGAAGATCGTCCCACCGGGCGTGCCAGAATGTGTTGCGGTCAGAAACCCACCGGCGGGCAGCGACTGGCAACACCGTAGAGCCGGGAACAACTAGGGCTGCGGCTGGCCCCGAGTCCCTCGGAGCGACGGCCCGCAAAGCCTTCCGGTCACACGTCCGATGCCGTCGCAAGGGCGTGCCACCTGACCTATACCGGTCGGGAAGGTGTTGGATGATGCCTCGCTTAGTTTCCTCGCATGGCATACACGTAAACGTTAAATACGAGCCTCGATCGGCTCTCAGGTTATCCTGTGAATCGGCTCAAAGAGCCGATCCACCCATGATTCGTACGAGGTGCACGAATATATGGTGGTCCTGCTTGATCAAGATAAAGTTAATGCGATCTACGATGATTTAGGGTTTTCACCGCATAATCGGATCATCCTACTCACGATTGGGCCTCGCGCTCGCGCACGGTGATCGTAAGCCGATCCTAGACAGGGCCTAAAAACCAACACGAGGTTGATCCCCGGAACATCCTGTCTAGGGCTAGCAAATTACACCCTACACGCCGCTGGATCCTCCAACCCTTTGTAAGGCCTAACTATTGCGGATATTAAACTAATCCTTGAAGAACAAGGAGCAACCGTAACGGATCGGATCTACTAAACTATGATCAAGCGGGGTGCCGCCCCTACACCTAATATAGGTGTAAGGGCGGCTAGATGTATAAGGGTTGCACTACGACAAGCATATGATACGAAGAACAATGCTAACCCTAACACATCTAAGATAACTACGTTGCTCGCCATCAAAAAGGCTTCAGCACGAGCAACGCATGAACAACGTAGGTAGGCTTGTGCTGCCTAGATCGCAAGCAGCATGGTGCTTACCGGAGAAACCCTCGAGACGAAGGAGTTGGCGATGCGCCGAGATTTGTTTGTGTTGAACATTGGTTGTTGTTTATTCCATAAACCCTAGATACATATTTATAGTCCAAGGGACTTTCTAATTCAGGTGTGCACCTAACCGTGCACGGGTAAAACTCTAACTCCTAACCGACACGTAATCTAATATGTTACATGATACAAGGGCAAACTAGCCCAAACTTTGCATGCAAGGCCGATTCACGTATTTCTTCTATATATATATTCTTCAAACCCATCTTGATCACGGCCCACCTCTGACTTGGTCAAATTCTGGTGATAACAGAAGGACAATATTGTCTTGACATCGGCTCGTTCCCCCTATGATCTACGCCATCCTCCGGCTGAGGTAATTCTTGCTGTTTCTTGCTTTTATTGCTATCGTTGTTTCTTTCTTCACCGTGTTCCATAAGTTTTCTCCTCTCGATAGGCCTCCGTCGTGGCTCAGTGTTGTCCTCCTACACCCGAAAGCGGTGTGGAACCAGAGGATGATGATGATGACTCCGAGGAAACCGAGGACGTCCAGCATGTCCTTGAGGACAGTGACGTCCAAAAGGATGAAGCTGCCGAAGATGATGCCTTCATCAGGAGCAGGCGACGCAAACATATAAATGAGGATCTTATTACAACGGCTGAATCAAGTCCTAGCGAACAAGATAATGATGCCGAAGAAGATGATTTTTTTTTTGAGAAAGTTACGGCGCCATTTCAATTATCAAAGAATACACGTACAAGACGCAGGAACTCACACGAAGCAACCAGACACAAGGCCCCAGCACAACAACGCAAAACATCCCGCAAGATAAGAAAATTACACACCCGTCTCTGGGATATTTTGAGTCGAACTCGCCGTCGCCCGTGTCCAACCTCCTGCATCGCTGGAGCGCTCGCCGGAGAAAAAAAAACGGAGCACCTTCTGACCATGAACCCGCAGGTCCCCATTGCGACGAAGATGCTTTGTGAGCCGATGATGTAGTCCGCCACACTGCAACAGAGCCCTTCTCCTTGTGGCTTGTCGGCCGGGGAGATCCCCATAACACCACGGGTCCCGATTCCGTCGCCTCTGCTCGAGATCCTCGGGGAGAACACGACGGAGCCGCTCACCTCCAAACCTCCACCCTGCACTGGAACAAACATTGCACCAGAAGCGCCCGAGCCGCCGTTCGAGAAAGAAGCAAGCAGCACAGGCCGGGCTCCTGTACAAGAATTCCCTTGATCTCCCGGCGACGCCAGAGCTCACGCCGCCGCAGCGGAGACGAGATCGAGCAAACCAAATCTTCTATTTTTACAAAGTGTGGCTCTTTAAAGCATCTTATATTTTTAGAACAAAGATAGTACGGCCTACATGGATATGGTGTTTTGGCTCATAGGTCTAGATGCACCTATTATGGAAAAAATGTTTTTAAATTTATTTCAAAACGTTTTAAAATCGAAATAAAATCCTGAGTGTGCATCCTCACATTCTATGTTAGCTCACAAAAGATAGACACGAAAAAATATTTTGTGTGTACTCTGTAAAAAAGACAAAAAAAAATCTCGTTGAAAGCTATTTTAGAGCGTTGAAAATTGTTTTTTTGCACTGGCTACAAAAGATAATATTTTTCTGTGAAACTTCGTGCGCGAACATAGACTGTCTGATATACACCCTGATATTTTTTGTCAATTTTTTTAGACATTTTGAAAGATGATTTTAAATAGTAGGTGCATCTAGCCAAAGTAGATTTCCCCGGCCTCCATCCCAAAAAAAAAAGAATGTCCTGGATTTGTGACCCGGCAAGTGGTATCCCAAGTCAGAAACGGGTCATGCGGTACGGGCTGAATGCACCATTACGTAATTGGGCCGCCCCATATGAGCGGCGCGTTGCCAGCGCTTGCACCCAGCGGTACATTAGGGGCGCCCCTCTCACTGGGCTACATGTTCTCCTTCCTCCCGCAACCGCGGGCCCCGCATGTCAGCGAAACAACGTTCTCCGAGATACTATCCCCAAGGTCCTCTTGCCTCCGCCACGCCGCTCGCGCACACTCGCCGAGCATTCGAGCAACCGAGCACCGCCGAGCATGCAGCCGCCGTGCCTGGGCGCGTGCGGGGGCAGCCTCGCCGTCCTAGGCCCCAGCCCCCACCGCCGCTGCCCCTCCACCTCCAGGGCTACCGTCCAGTGCGCCGCGCGGGGCGGCGGGAGGGCGTCGTCCAGGGGGAAGGAGAACGTCTGGAGCGTAGACAACGAACGCGCCGCCGAGCAGAAGCCTCGGCCCCAGAAGAACCACCGTGGGCGCGGGCGTGGGCGTGGGCGTGGGCGCGGGAGCCCAGGGGGGAGCAGCCGCCCGCCGCCGCCAGCGGGGAGAAGGAAGGAGAATGATGCGGACCCGAGGGTTCTGGTCTCCGGAGCCATGCTGGTGCAGGTCGAGACCGTGCTGCAGACCCAGGTACATTGGTACTACCACTGTCTAACGAGCACAGGTAGTTAATCTGACTGCAATTGTGCCATGGATGCGCGCGCCGCGCGCGTCTAATTTGTCCTGCAAAATCCATCTGGGAGGCAAATTACATCGTCCCACTTTCTGCAGCTATACGCTTTGATAGAGGGCATGATATCTGTTTATGACATTTAACCAATGCTTGACATACTATGTTGTGTTTCCAGTCTCTACTCTGTAGTCTAATATGCATCTTCTGTCAAAACATGCCATTTGTAAAGGGCTGTAGCTTCAAACACCGGGAAACTTTCGAGAATGAACCGTGTTGAACCACACTCGCAATCTAATATCAGTTAACAGGCGAGTAAATCACATCTATTTGATGGAATTTCTGTTGTCTTCTTTGATCCCAGGAACCTGTTATAAAGCCTTCTTGGGAAACATTTGCTAGTAGCTTAAGTGGCATGTGGAAGGGTGTTGGAGCTGTGTTCTCGCCAACCACAGCAGAGATGGAGCCTGTTGGACTAGGAAGCAAAGAGGAGTACCTTTACGATTGCTACACCCTTTCTCGCATCGAGAAAGTGGATGATGGTAATTATGGGACCGAGATCCGAAGGAAGACAAATTGGGTGCAGCTAAATCCTCATGGGGAGGCTGAGAAGCAGAGTGCCGGAGATGATGGCTGGAATCATGGTGGTTCAAGTGGGAAAACAACCGTTGATTTACCTGCCCATGAACATTTTGATCTTAAGAGGAGCGATGTACTTGATGAAGATGTTATTACTGTGGAACCGGGGATTGTATTTTTTGAGGTGGGATTCTCTTCTCTTCACGCTTTCGTCTATCGAAGCATATTTTCTTGTTTGGCTGTTAATGTTTCAACTTTCTGAATACACTGCATATTTTATTTAGCCATAACTAGCTGAACTGAAAATATGATTGCATTCCTCTATATTGTTGTTATTTTAGAACCACAGGCTGTGTCCTGCGCTAGTTTGTTCAGTGCTGAAGTTGCTCAGGCAAGAAAAACTGAAACAGATCCAAGGACGCTTCTGGACACCTGTAGAGTTATCTGCTGGGCCTTGGCCTACAACTATAAGCTGAATCATTTAGCCCATGAGATGTTTTCCCTGTGTCAAACTAACTAGCCATGATGCCCCTGACCTTCTGTTTTCCACATTTAGCTAATATACTGCAGAGATTAATATATCAATTACTGTTCAATCATATTGGTTCGTTGCGAGACTGGGTTCATCTTACCTTTTATAATTCAGTAGCGTTACATGTTTTTTCTTGTTCTGTGAATTATGAATAATCCACTAATTCCTTGCCATGGCATTTTTCATTTTCAGGATGGATCATACTCTAGAGGTCCGCTTGATATAGAAATTGGTGAATACGATGAATCTAAATACTTCCTTTCACCAACATATAAGTTTGAGCAAGTATGTTTACTCTACTAAAGTTTATTTATCTGCTGCAAAAATAAAATGATTTTTTATCAGTGCAATGTTTACTGAGAATCATCTTTTGCCCAAGGCTTTGCTTTGAGATTTTTGTTTGCCATCTTTCATGAGAAGCGAACCTAATGAGTTACTTCTATGATAACTATTGCATAGGCATGTGGATAGTTCTTATGAATCACATAGGTTTTCTAAATAGCAAATCAACAGTAATAGTAATGTGCATGCCTCTGATGCTATGCTAGGTACTTACTCCTTTGTTTTGTAACAATGATCTGTGTCAGCTAGTATTATGAAAATCATATGCACTAGTAGCTTTCCATTAATTAGTTTTTGTATAAGAATATATGATTATC
The DNA here is from genome assembly GCF_022539505.1 of Lolium rigidum. Classification (NCBI taxonomy): domain Eukaryota; kingdom Viridiplantae; phylum Streptophyta; class Magnoliopsida; order Poales; family Poaceae; genus Lolium; species Lolium rigidum. The sequence goes on along the minus strand of NC_061514.1, from coordinate 87,069,840 downwards.
ATGGTAACCTTTTGCTGGAGAGACTTCTGCTACTATTGTTGGAGTGAATAATGGATGCCCATTTATATGTATAAATATAATACAATTTCATGTATATATGACTTTATCTTTCTCTGTTCTGTACTTTGTGTTGTCTGATGATTGACATCTATCTCTGTTTCAGTGTCTGGTAAAAGGAAGCCACAAAAGACTGCGTATCGTGCATACCATCGAGTTTAATGAGGGAGGAGCTAATATACAAACTGTAAGGGTTGCTGTATATGAAGAACAATGGGCTTGCCCAGCAAATATCCATGTTGAAGAGTACGATTTCTGTTATTCCTTGCTCAAAATTTGTCTGCTTTCCTGCTCATGACATAGATATTTATTGCTATTCAACAATTATGAATTTCTTAGGAGGAAACCGTAGAGCTTTAACAATGATGAATTGATTTACATACACAGTCTTTTGTTTGCAACCAATTAATAAGGCTAATTGAAAACTTGGTTTACCTCTTCTTCATTTCATCCTTTGAACGTGCTTTCTATTTTTATAGCATCGAAGACATTATGCTTGTTCCTGATGATCTGGATTATCTTCCAGGAGATCTTGCTCTCCTTATAGTTTGACAACAATAGATTTCTTTCATCCAAAAGAACCATCAAACTTTTTTTTTGTCGATTAACAAACTTATCACGCTCTTGAAACACTTTCTTTTTGTAGCAATATCCCTGTTGACGTTAAACCTTTCTCTCAAAGAAAGCGGACCGAACCATCAGAACTGACAGGCTTCTGGAAAGTATATGAAGTCAGCGCGACACCAATTTTCAGTGAGAAAGTGCAAGAACTAGAGGGTGGAGCCCTGTTTGTATACTTGTGCATGGAGACCATGAAGAAGAGAACCTTGCCAGAGAGCTCAATTTTGTTTGGGGAGGAGGAGATGCTGGACATGCAAGATGTAACTGTGCTTTGGTTACCTGGAGGCGTTACCGCCTATGTTGACGTGGATCACGACGGTATACTCTGCATAGGGGTTAGTTGGTACTCGGAGGAAGGGATTAATCTGGTGATGGAGAGAGACTACGGAACTGACGGGAGGCTCAGAGAAGTTCGGACAAAAACTGAAATCAAGCGCAGGTGGAATCAACTAGTCCCACAGTAGTTGGAAGAATCCATTACTTTCCTTAAGCACCCTGTTTGTATTAACTTCTGTTTCTGGATAGTAGTATAGGAGCAATAATGTCTATTGGAGGTATGAGCTCCAGTAAAATAGTGTTCCAGTTGATGTACATCATAGATCAGTTGTAAAAGATTTTGCCTCTGTTGAACGTGCAGGCTTCGGTTTCACCAGCGAGAAAGTGAGCTAAAACCGAGCTCAGGAAGAATACCTAGGCATTTGCTTGCCATGTGCATGGCCATATTTGATGCTATAGAATCGCTCATTTAAAATGTATTATTTTGGCCACTTGCTATGGGACTTGCTGCAATCCACCTCCCCACACTGCACTTTACCTAGATCTTGGCTTCTTGGGGGACAAGATTTATGACATTGGTCAGTATTTGAGTAAACTATAGCTTAAACTACTGTAAACACAGATAAAGTAGGAACTGTATAAGAAAAATATTTGCTATCAGGCAATATCATGTGCAAGGTGCACTGAAAGGTAATCTCTCTGATTGTATCTGAACTTTTCCTGAATTGCTTCCTTTTGCCGATATAATGTTTGCTTAGTTTGATCGCTGGAGAACAGGGGTAGAACTGGAACATGGTCATGGCTCATGGAGCTGATGTACAAGTCCAGCTTTGGAAGATGCAGTCAAGGTACTTAAAGAGTTCAGACCTTAAGAAAGAAAGACGGTGAAGAACATTTCAACTTCGTTTATTACAGTTAACTATCATGAGCATGAGAGGATCACACCGTTTGCATTTGCTTTATCAGTTCAATATTGTTAACAGGGAATCTAGTGCAGTTCAATACTGTTAACAGCGAATCTAGTGCTGAACACATGCTAAAAGGGCGTCGCGTCAATCAAATTGCTGTACAGTTCTAGTACAAGCTAGTGAGCTAGATGTTCAAAGTTCTTTTTCCAGACCTCTCTTTACATGATATATATTCGGGAATGTGATGCATTATTATTAGATTATTATTATCTTAATGTGTAACCATGCCTCATGAGTCATGTGAGCTCTACCCCATTCTACTCATTGCCTTAAGCAAGCTTCAGATGCAAGGTGAGCATTGTCAACCACCAGATAACCAGTGGCCACACCTTTTCTCCCCGTTACTTTTGTTAAGCACCCTTTTGGTTTCCCTAGCTTTGGAAACATGGCAAGCTCCAGGCATTAACACTTTAGCAGGGCAAAGGCGATTCAAAGGCGATTCAAACATTGCAAACATAGTAAGTACGGCAGATCAGTAACTTATAATTTTCTAAACGGAGATTATGGACTAATTGCATGAGGTTTAGGGATGGTCAGATCTGGCTAAAAGAGGAAAGCAACAGGAGACTCGCGCAATTATCCCCCACCAGGCAGAGAGAGACATAGGCGGGACAGGGCGCCAGCCCTATCGGCATCCGTAGCCAAAGCCAAGGCAGAAGCGCCAAAGCAAAGCTGCCAATCAAACGGACGGGAGATAAGAGAAGAGCGCGGCCGCGGCGCCAAGCCTCGTGGAGCCAGCCACCTTTCCCCCGTGATCTGCCCGCCCGTGGGATCTCGCGCCCGCCAGGATCGGAAGCCATGGGGATGCCGCGCTGATCGCGGCGCGTAGGTAGGCACCGGAGCCGGAGAGGGAGGGGGAGAGGGGGCACCGGGCACGAGCAGCGCGAACACATGGACCAGAATGGCGGCTCCTTCCTCGCCGTCCGCCGCCTCTCCGGACACCACCCATCAACGGGTACGTGGGTGCGTGAGTACGCTCGGGTCCTCCCCCCTTTTGCTTGCTGCTACAGGGAAGCGGCTGACGCCGATGTGCTTTCTCCTTTCCAGCGGACGTCGTGTCCGGGTCGACGGCGTGGATCGGGAGGGGCTTCTCCTGCGTCTGCGTGCAGAGGAGGGAGAGCGACGCGCGCATTTCCTTCGATCTGACCCCGGTCCAGGTGAAAACCATGCTCTGGTATTATTTGTCTATCTCTCTCCGATGCAGAGATTTGGGGAGTAATTCGTAGTGTCCTAGTGTGGTTGTTTTGAGGTATGAATGCAGACGTTACTGAAATATCACAGTGAAGGCCAGAACATGCAAACCAATGGTTGTGTTTCGTTATACTTGTGCTTAGGACTTGCAGCATGATTGATCCTAGCTTCCTTGGTGCCCGCTTTCTGATATACTATAAGAAGACGAAAACTGTGCCATGACAGTTCACACTCTACTTGCATTTTTCGTACAGTGGTTTAACAGATACTAGCAATTCTAGCTATTTCTTAATGAAAAGGCCGAGGTCCTCCCGGTTTCTGGAAACAAAAACAAATACTCTCTGGAATCCGCATGTGATTTGGTAGACTTTAGGAGTTTGAATTTCTTTTCCTGTAGGGATGACACTATCTTCTTCTGTTGCAGGAAGAGTGTCTGCAAAGATTGCAGAACCGGATAGAGGTGCCGTACGATAGTCAGAATAGAGAACATCAGGTATGAGATGGCGATATTGCCACTGATGTGTTTGATGTGCTATTTCAGACAACCCATATTTCTGTAATACTGAGTATAAAATGAACATGGTATTACTATTAAAACCTTGCGATATTGCCACTGATATGTTTGATGTGCTATTTCAGACAACCCATATTTCTGCAATATAAAATGAACATGGTATTACTATTAAAACCTTGGGGTGAGCTTTGCTGTCTGATTATAAAATTTGCTGGTATGTTGATATAGTAATACGTTAGATACCAAACGAAATGGTCTTGTTCTCGTGTTTGCTGTACTGGAAAAGGATTACTGATTTTCCGGAGTATCAGGACACTAAAACGAACTGAACGTACATATACTGGACGTGTGTAACTCACTCAGTCCATCAGTTCAGTTAGACTCATTGTAGCAATGGGCAATGCCCAGAAACCTAGGGAAGATAAATTTTGATTCCAGTAAATTAGCCAATTGATCCTGAGGTGCAGCAGCACATGCTTGCTTGTAGTTTTTTTTTCTCTAGTACTATTAATTGTTTCTGCTGCTAGTGGTCCTGGAATAATTATGGCTATCTCTACCTTTTGGTTTTGGTAGAGCAAACCTGACCATACATTTCGATGCCCCACTTGATCAGTTCGATCTAATTCATCATCATGTGCACTAATTTGTCTGCAAGAGGTTACTAACACATTCATCACGCCTTTTGTTCATTAGGAAGCACTGAAAGCCCTTTGGCATGCTTCTTTTCCTGGAACTGAACTTTTAGGACTAGTGTCAGACCAGTGGAAGGAGATGGGATGGCAAGGGAAGGATCCGTCCACAGACTTCAGGTATTGCTCTCCCCATCAATTCCCATATGTCTTTAGCAAATAACTTGCTAGTTAAATTTAGGATCTGCAATCATAATGGTGTGCTGGAATTGCAGGGGCGGTGGCTTTATCTCTTTGGAGAATTTACTATACTTCGCTAAGAACTATCCGGTGAGTACAATTCCCTCCCTACTTCTTGCTAATGCTGGGCTACATTCTGGTTACCTTCAAGAATTTTCTTATAGCTTTTTTTAGAACAATTTTCTTATAGCTGGAGCAAGGAAGAATCTAATGGATCATGTAATATGCAGTTGTAGTATTGTAGACATCTATCCGGCTATCAATGGAACCTAGCATTGTTTGGCAATTGAACAGCTAAAATGATCTTTTGATAATAACTGTACTGCAGAGAAAATAAACCATAGTATAGATGCTAGTATTTATATGCTTGGGTCTTTCATTCATCTCAATAAGGCACTGTCTGTGCAGAAATCCTTCGAGGAGCTCCTTTGTAAGCAGAATGGTGACAGGGCATTATGGGAATATCCATTTGCTGTTGCTGGCGTGAATATTACGTTCATGCTTATTCAGATGCTTGATCTTCAAGCAGGTTTGTTCATTAAACTTTAAAGTGCTTCTCGATTAGCTGATCCGTTTAGTTGTATCTGCTATTTCCCTGGTAAACTTTTCTAAATTGTGAAACTGGTTTTGCATTGACAAGTAGCAATGCGAATACATGGCACATTGACTGATACTGATTTCCTCTGCAGCTAAGCCAAGGTCTTTGATTGGAGCAGTGTTTCTAAATTTACTTATAGGTACAGCAGTATTTTACTGTAACATTTGTGCAGTCTTGATGTCGTACATAACTGCTATATAAACATGTCCCAAAACTATTGCCGCTTGGATTCTCTGGTTTAAGTGCGAGTGACTTTGAGTTGCTGACAGGTGCCCCCCCCCCCCCCCACATGGCCCCATATGGCAGTGACACAAAGTCACCTGACTTAAGTCTGAGGATCTGTACATCAGAGTAGTTTTATGCGGTAATGTATATCAACTGTAGCCTGTGTCATTGATATCTGTAACTAAAGGTTCAGCGCTTGTTAACAATGTACTCCCTCCATCCCACAAAACATGTTGAAGGTTTACCAAAATTTGAATGTATCTAGACACTAAATAGTAATAGATACATCCAAATTTTGACAACCTTCGATAGACTGAGGGAGTATTACCTTTGTTCCGAAATGTAATCCTTTATAGAAAGCTAAATTAGCTTTCTAAAAAGGCTTATATTTTGGAACGGAGGTAGTAATATCCTAACAGCTGATCTCATGTGCTCAGTTGATTGGCGTAGCTTTGTCAGCTTTGTCTGCTCGCCATGTTCAAATGCATAGTGATTAACTATGGGCACTCGAACTTTGACACTATATAATAAATTTACTTCCCTAGCATAGAAATAAATAAAACATCATCTTGATCTTAGTACAGGCAGGGTTGCTACTACTGTAACTGTAAATACCTTTAGATACTACTACAACTACTATCATCTAACCATTGTTCTCTTTTCCAGAAAATGATCGAGCTTTTGACATTCTTTACTGCATAACCTTTAAGCTGATGGATCAGAAATGGCTTGAAATGCACGCCACGTATATGGATTTCAATGTATGTCTTTCTACAATTTGCGATCTCCTTGTCACATTTTTTTGTACATAGTACCTAATTTCTATACTCTGACTGCAGACTGTTATTAAATCCACAAGACGCCAACTCGAGAGAGAATTATTGCTTGAAGATATTCAGCAAATTGAGGACATGCCGTCATACAGTTTTCTTGCCCGCTAGCAACTGAAGTCTGACCTAACATTGCCACGTGTAGCGAAGCTCTTCTTACATGCTACTAAATTAAGAATATCGCCTTGCAGACCCACGTACGTGAAAAATGAGCTCGATATGTGCTGGAATATAGGATCTCAGGGATTTGCTTCTTCTGTGGTTTGTGCTGTCGTGTTTAGGTACACCATATCCTGAACTTCTGCATCTGCATGTTTCGGCCTTCTTGGATCTGACACCTAGAGAAACTATTTGGCCACGTGAACCGCTGTTGGGCCATGGTAGCAGTGCATGTAGGATGTTTATTCGGAAATAATTTGTCATTGGTAGCACGGAGTCTTCATGCCACAGTATGGCAGGTTCAGTGAATTCTCAGTATTCAAGAGAGTTTTATAACGAATCGGGTAGATGATCTTGTTGCATCCTTCTTCAGTACCCACGTTTTGAGTGATTTAACCATGGAGTATGAAGTCATGGAAATGATGTATACTGACGTTGTCATGTTGCCTCAGGAAACATGGCGACTGCTTCCATAGACCTCTAAGCCAACAATTGCATAACCGTACCATCATGCACGTGCTTCTTCCGCCGACGCTAGCGGGTCAGGTTAGGTTAGCCACTGAAGATCCATATCGATTGTATCTGTGTACTCGTTGAAAGGGTATATGGTGTACCCTTGTACTCGGTGTATGTACGTATCGGGGTTTTTTTGTCCCACGTCGGATGGATCGATATGGTGGTCGTCGTTAGTTGTCACTTTCCATTCTCACGTACCGTGATCAGCTCGTTGCAGCCGTCAGCCTGGCCATTTCCGATCTAGATCTGCTCCGGTGAATACTTCTCCGCTCGATCGCGGCAAGGTATGTGATGCAGCGTGACATCATCCTCAACCAACTCGCGGAGGGTGAACCGACCACCGTTGCTTCCTCACCACGTCGACGCCGATCTCCACCCCGGATACCTCCACACCAAGCACTATCGCGACACCATCGCCATCGGAGGAGGATCCCGTCATCGTCATCGCCGACGATGAGCCCAATGTGCCAAACGCCGAGTAGATCGCCGCCATCGATGAGGACCCCGTCTTCCCGCCGGAGGAGGCCGAGGCGACTGCTATTTAATCGCCGTGTGTGTAATATGATCGTTAAACGGAGGCGATCGCCAAGCTTGTGGACAACGATTGGCAAACTTCTAGCCTATTTTTGTAGCGGGAAGGTTAACGTTCAAATATATCGCCGCTTTCGCTGGGTTTCCCTGGGCTCGCCACTGGAAAAATGGGCCTCCCGAGGCCGAAAGTTTCATCCATCCGACGCTAAATAGCACCAGATTTTGGCCTGGGGATGCTAACCAGTGGAGATGCTCTAAGGAGAGTGGCCCTTGGGAGGTCGGCTTGCAGCACGAGGAGAGTGGCTCTTGGGTGGTGCTATGGAGAGTGGCTCTTGGGAGGTTGCGGCGCGTCTTTTAGATGGTAGAGCTCCCCTAGGCCATGAAGGAGGAGTCAGTGCCCTAGTGTTTCTAGAGGCGGCGGTGGGTGTGGAGGAGCAGTGCGAGCGGCTTTGCTGGTGGCGGTGCAGGCTAGATTTGGGCCCATCTGAGTCTGAGGGTCATGGCTGTAGCGCATTTGTATGGGTGTGACAACTGCGGCGTAGCGGTCTTTGACCATGCATGACGTGGAAGAAGGGCATATGCTATGGGGAGAAGGGTTTGCTCTCGTTCGTGTGGGTTGTGGGCGGACCACGATGCTTCGACTGGGTGGTAAGGTTATGCGGCGGTGCCATTGTGAACGACATGGACGGTTGCCCCTCTATGGTGGGTAGTGAGGGAGGTGCGTAGCAATATGGATGAATGTATTGCCTGTCTTCAGTCGTAGCCGGCGACGATAATGCCCTTGGTTGTTGTTCCCCTCCTTGGAGACATCACTGAGGTTTTGTATATGTCTCTGGGGGAATGCCTACGTTCCGAGTCGCGTCGGCACGATGGCAGTGTCCTCGACGTCAGCCCTCTGTTGGGGGCATCATGTTTGAAGAAACCGCTTGGAGGTTCTATGTTGCATTTCTACTATGCTCACCGTTGTCCAAGGTTGATATTCAGAGGTGCTATGCATGCCATCGCCAGCAAGTCCAAGATGATGTCTTTCTCGGGAAAGACCAAGCCCCACCATCTACATACGATCTCCTTTATGCATCAAGGGTGGATGGTGCATCAACAAGAAAAATTCTACTCCCTCTAATTCATATCACTTGATATTAATATAGATTTTTTTAATAAAGTAATGTTAATATATACTAGCAAAAGTGCCCGTGCGTTGCACCGGGGGAACAAATAATGAAACACTAAAGCCGCTCCACCAACTTATAATACCGGAGACCGGTAATAATGATGGACCTCATTCTTAAATTTTATTGAAAGTAGGGATTTGGACTAATTTATAGTTAGTGATGATTCCAAAATTTTATAGTAAAAACATGTATATGGCTCAAATAGATTTTACATGATAATATAGTGAGCCCGGTACCATAGTCCTAGCCTTACTTTAGTTTTTTTTTCATTTTCTCCTCTAACATAGTATGAGGGGCGAAAATATGTCTATTTAGATGTCCAATTAATATGGTGGTCTTTATTGGCACTATGTATATTTCAATAATATACATGATTTTAACTACAAAATTTATATAACACGACAATCCACACATTAAGAAAAAGTGATATAATGTATTGGCATACTCTGAGTCGCAAGTTTCTTTTTGATACACATACACTCATATACTCAATTTGACAATAGTTTTTCTTAAATGTATTATTATTATATTTGGTTTTTATATGATTTTAATTTAATTTAATCTAATTTATCCTATTCCGCTCCATCATTCTTGTCTGGAAATTTTGGAAAATATCCAACGGAACAACTAAGAAATCAGCTAGCTTCATCACATCCACCATGCAAAGCCATGTAAGTATACTCTATAATTTATTAGGCATCATTTGGTCCAATTTTTACTTATGATACGGAAGATCGAAAATATTTTTTTGGATGAAAAATTGACGCAACCCAAATTTTGCTTGCTTTTAGTTTTGGAAAACAAAAGTTACAGATAAAAAAATAGTTGTGAATAACTTTTAATGGTGTGGCATTGAACCAGGAAACCTATGTGAAAAATTTCCAATATTATATGTTGATTTTTTAACATTTAAATAAATAAAATACTTATTTCCTTTACTTGCTACCTCTCGTCCACTCTTGTCCAGAATTCAGCCTCGTTCAATTTAGGGTGCAAGGAGGAACTTCATCCGAGATCCTTCCCAAATGAACATCCTAGCCTAGAAACAAATACTGTATCTTATCTCTTCCCTGTTGAATGCCTAGAAAACAGAAAAAAAGAAGCTAAATATCAATTAATGAAGGGACGTTGCTACACGGTGCCCAGGCACCAGATTGTCTTACGGAGTGCCCTCCCTTAAAAAGGAAAGTGGTCCCCAACTTGAAAGCGACATATTACTAGAAGTGGAAACTTGACCCGGCCATTCCGAATTGAAAGCGACATATTACTGAAGTGAAACTTGACACGGGATTCCTTTCTTGCTTTCTTACGCACGCCAGAGCGAGTGGGCATAAGTTGTCCATGCGCACGCACATGTAACCGATCAGCCCATGCAATTGAAGCACGCTATGATATACAACGTGAACTGTTCCAACCCATGAAATTTAGTTGCAAAGCTACATCTAGATTTTACAAAAAAAAACACATTCCTAATAAATAAAAATTAATACACTTAATTTTATGATCTAATTGAGGATGTAAAAATGCAGCGATGGATGTAAGAAAAAATATAAAAATTACATCCAAAATCACCAAAACTGAGATCACAAATATACTAGTGTTTTACAGCTTGATCCATTGAGCGTTCAGGATGTATAAAAATGATAAAAATTACATCTAAAGTAGAGAAAGAAATTAATATAGTTACATTCTACTGGAAGTGAAAAATTTAAGAAGCAATAATTAGTCTGCAAAAAAATACATCTAGGGGATAAAATATACATCCTTCTACTGATCTGGAAGTAAAAATGAATTAAGAGGCAAAAGTTAGTCTGCAAAAGTTACATCCGGAGAACAAAATTTGGACCCTTCTATTAATCTGGAAATAAAAAACTACATAACCAATATGCAATAAAGTAGATCAAGTAGTAATAAGTATCATGCTCATAAGTCTGGTCTTTTTTCAGAGGCAAACCATGAAGTTCTACAAATACAAGCATCAAAATAATAATTTTTATGAGCTATTACACCAGAAGCAAAGAAGAAGCCGACGCGGGCTTTGCAGTCTGAATCCTAGAGCGAGGGTCAACAGTTCATGTCATTATATGATTCCACGGACCTCAAAGAACACTACTCAGTTTTGACTCAAAATCGTCCACATAATCAGGTACGTACTATATGCCATCAAATTGCCCCCAAGAACCAAATCCTTGTGCACAGCACGGTATTGCAGTGTATCAATCTAAACACCAAGGGCATAGGCAGAGAGGGAGGTAAGGGAGTGACCAGCAGACCAGAGACCGCGAGTGGAACTTAGATGTCGCGTCGAAACTGTGACATGAAGGCCAGGGGATTTAACAATTTGTATCGGCTGAGGAACGCAAGCTGAAGCTGGTACCTCAAAGGAGACTTCGCGGCCAGAAACATACCCACCGCGCCACCAGATCGAACCTGCAGTCAATTCACCGCCACCGCCACCGCCCCGCCCCAAACTCGAATCCGCTTACCCGCTCGATACGGCTGCAGATCTTCGCCTCCGATGAAGAGAATCGTGCGGGATCCCGCCACCGATTCACCCACCGGGAGGAACACCCCAAAACTTATCGGCAGACTGCGACAGCGAGGTTGCTCCACCACCGCTCCCATCCACTAGGATCACCGCGCCACAGCTTACCGGCAATCCGCTCGCGCCGACTAGGCAGATTTATTGGGTAGATCGAGAGGGAGTGAGTCGTGAGAGGAAGTTGACTCGGATCCACGAGAGGAGAGGGGTTGAGGACGACGAAAGGAGGGGAAAAGCAGTCTCGTGTTTTGGAGGCTTGCGCCGCTTCGTTCAAGCCGCTCGATCGCGATCCGACGGCCACGAGAGGGAGCACCGTGTAAGACTAAAACGTGCTCAGGCGATTTTTCCCTGAGCCGAAATATTCAGCATTCGGATCTATGTTTTCCTGATATCCATCACATCTTGTTCAGGTTAGAAGACCATAGCCGGACTGGATAGCTCGACCGCGGTCACAAAAATCCATTGTTATCATCATGCCATTTGTTTAAAATATTCAGACACGCTGCTTAGTTAATTGTTTTGGCCCCATTCACAACCCAAGCCGGCCCAAGGACACTCTCTCCTTTATCTCCTCCACGCCCGTGTGTCGCTCACCTCGCCTGTGATACGGACGCCCCAATGCGCCGCCACGACCAGCGCGTCTCCCGGTTGAAGGCGACCGCCGCTGGCGCCTCCTCTACTTCAGTCGGCTGCGTCGCCCCTTAAGCTCTAAGCTCTCAAATTCCTTCCGATCTGATATGGTCGGCCCCTCGTTTTCTTCCGATCTGGTTTTTATCTTTTCCGATTATGCCTTCCATTCATTCGTGATTTTGCCTCTGTGCCGGTTCATGTCATCTGACTTCACCCAGGCATGCCATCCAAATTATCCCAAGTTAATTCTGCTGCTTTGCTGATTCCCTGTGCAGCTTGTGCTCTCAGGCCATATGCAAACGTATATAAACTGTTCAGACTCGGTTTAGGGAAGCGATGTGGGATTAATCCAGACAAGTTGCGTATGTTTTACGTTGATTTTAGAGGCCTGTTGACTTGTCGCTCGCGGCCCATAAGAGAAGGCCTAGCTCTGGGGCGGTAAAACAGACGGGACGACCATCCATAGAGAAGCAGATGTAGAAAACGGTCAGCGTGGCATGGTGCCTTATATGTAATTTGGTGGGAGGGTAAAACTGTCCATTAAAAAGTTGGACGAAAATTTTAGCAGAAACCTTAGCTCCTTTATCTATATACCTACTAATAAAGGAAGTAAGGTTTCTCCCCAAAATTTTCGTCCGTTTTTTCTTACCCCTAATTTTCAATCGAAATTACACACAATTGCCACCGCTAAGTACATTTGACAGTTCGTCCAAAAGAGAAGAGTCGCCCCGAGCCTTTCTCTCTCCTCGGCAGCACAGGCATCTCGCTCCGCCTGGCTCCATCCTCCGCAGCCTCCGGGAGACCACGCCTGCGCCGATCCCATCCTCCGCCGGCGCTGGCAGTTAAGAGCCATCCCCGGCGCTGGCAGGAAAAATCCCTACCCGTGATGGCGTCATCCCCCTCAGGCACCGGCTACGGTCGTACGTATCGCTCGTGCGATCTATGCTCACGGTGGCAGAGGCCAGCGGCCGGGCGCGGGGACCGTCGAGGCTGTCCCCATCCTATGCGTCACATGGGCCGGCGGCGCCGTCCCTCCTGCCTCCAGCCGTTGTCATCTCCAGTCTGAACTAGCAAGTCTCATCATCTGAATCTCGCAAACAGAGGACACGGCCGCATCCTCTGAATTTCCCAAACAGACAAGGACACGAGGGGAGACCATCCGCGCCCCGCGAAGTCTCCCAGGAGTCGCCGGCTCCCTTGCCGCTGCTACATAACTCAGTGGTCGGTGGAGCCGCGACACCGAGGATGGGCGTCAATTTCATATGGGCACGGTGTGGTGAGCTAGCTGCAGCTGCGAAGTCTCGATCTCTCTCAATTTCTCAAACTCTCGGCAAAAGCGTCCGCATGCTGCACGCGAGCGGTGAGCAGCAGCTGGCTGGCAGTATCTCAGCATCTGTACCAAGGTAGCTTCGAACTACTCTGATCTCCTCTAGAAATTTGTTCTTTCGTATATCCTACTTCTTTCTACTGGAGTCTTACTATTTGGTTAGATCGTCTCAATTTGGGAAAGCTCTACAGATTTCAATATTGCTATGAACTAGAGTCATCTTACATAATACATAGAGGTGAATGCGAAGCTAATTAACATGTAGATTTAGTGTATTTCTGATGTTGATTTATTCAGACCTGGTTTTGAGATCTGTACTAACGAATTATATGTTTTGTTACTCTGACTAGAGGTTGAGAAATGTATAAAGGTTGAAGAGCTTGAGAAATGTAGTTCCTATTCATGTGCATATACACCTATTCACATTTTCTTATTGCCAAATGAAACATTTGGCCATCCTCCCATGCTTGCGCATGATGGCGGATGGTGGCCACTGACGGTTGAAGACAGCCGGGAACATAGGGGCGCAACTGGTGTGGAGCTCTAACAACGGAGGATGGTCGAGGCGGGGCTCGGTGATGCTTACACGCCAACGCTAGGGATTAAATCCCGGTTGTTTTTGCCCAATTCCGACCGTTTTTTAACATCGGGCGCAATATTAAGATTTCGAGGCTTGACTGATTAGTACAAAATACCGCTACTAGGCTGCTTCTTAGCATGAGTAGCTCTTACTTATATGGGTATTACTAAAATGCCATGGCTGTTCAACTCTAGGACCATCGAATTGGTACTTATTTAAAATTCTCTTCTAGCAGACGGGTTATGTTGATTACAAAAGTGAAGAAATTGTTTTGTTTGCTTGCTTAGAATTCTTGTCAGTTAATAATCTAATCCAAGTAAAAAAATGGAGAAATATTTTAGTTTTCAGTTTAGCGTCTACAAATGTGGTAATAAGTTGTATTCACGGAATTTATTTGTCTTATTTAGACTGTGCTGATGTTTTTTTTTACTTTTCCGATGCAACGCACATGACACTACTATGTGGCGAAAATTTGTCTAATGTGTCTTTTTTTTACTATTTATAATGTGTAAAGATAACCTTTTTTCCCTATCTCCTAGCGACTATCTTATGGCTCCAATATCTTCTTCGCAATAAAATATAAACCTGTAAGCACAGATGCAACAAAATTGAACCGTCACTTTAGAACTTCACTTAGCCTATCTACAGATTTACTTCATACAACAAAAAAAACTTTGTATATTGCAAGCTATCTTCAAGCAGAGGGGTACCTCGTGTAAAGACCTGCATAACTAACACGTAATTATGAAGAACCTACCCGTTTCTGTTAGATGTATTAAAACTTACTAACAATTGTGCAAGCAGCATGTTCAATTTAAATCAAAATTAATATAGACTACAAGGTACGGCAATTATGCGAGTATGTTGTCTATTTTCTTCCGCCGCAACGCGCGGGCATTGTGCTAGTTATGTTAATATATATGTATCTAGCCTAGATATATTTTACTATTTTAGCAACCAGTACTATGAATCGGAGGGTGTAATTAAAGTTGTTGATTTCGGAGGCGTGTGGTGCCGGTCTTAGTGCAGCTTTGCTGCTCAATTCAGAACAAGCTCTGTGGTGCAGTCTGTGATGGCCGTCTTCCAACTAAGTCATCGCAGAAATCACATACTAGGTCCATTGTCGTAGAGAGTCGTCTTATGTTTAAATTTTGGCTTATATCTGTAGAATTATGTTAGGCTTTTGGTCGTACTTTAAAAAAATGCCTCGTGGTTAAATGTCTGCGTCTCACACAGTAAGCAGAACGACTGGTAATCTAAGCAGGATTCCATTTGTTCAATTCAACCCGTCGCATCAGTGGTCAGCCTACTCTAGTTTAGACCGAGCTCTGTATCTTAGCTGGTTTCCTATCAATGACGAACCACACATGCATATCTCCTCCGGTTCTACTGCTAGGACATCTCGAACGGACCGACGCATTTCGGATATCTGAAATATCCGGTTGTGTTCGTTTGCGTTGACCCGCGGACGCTACGTGGTCCAGGACGATCGTTTGCGTCGGGGTATCTCTAGCGGTGCGGACGCAATTTTTTAGCGGATACATCGTTAAGGTCGTTAATGGTGGTTTAACGTCCCATCGAGGCCTGCCGTCGGCGATTACCGGTTCCCGCGCGACGACGGTCGTTTCCGCGCTTGCCAAATACATTGGTAAGTTTGGCCGGACCTGCGCGCATCTGACGCCGTTTCCCGCCCCGCCGTGGCTATATATGGTGGACACCGGCGGGGGTGACGGACACACCTCAAGCTAAACCATAGCATCCATTCATGGCCGAGCACAACCTTAGATGGGATCAGGTTGTTCAGATGTGCCGCCAGGGACGAAGCGATGGCGGGGGCAGCTAGGGACAGGGCCCGCTTCCACGCCCAGCTAGCGGCGTTGCAAGCGGCGGACGCGGAGGCGGCCCAGGCGAACGAGGCGGCGGCCCAGTCAGTAGAGGCAGCGACGACGGAGGCGGCCTCCTCTCTAGCCAGGAGAGTCATGTGGGACTCCTCTCTGACCGAGGCCCTCGAACGCCGCAGGCGGCAGGACGAGATGTCCGATCGCCGGTGTACGCCGCGCGAGGAGGGCGTGAAGCTCTCGCGCTTTGACGACGGCGCCATCCCCTCCGGCGGCCAGTAGGCCGCACGACTGCGAGTACATGTCGTGGTAGGGCGCGCGACGGCGAGTAGGTATGGCCGTTGTAGTTTTAGGTTAACTCGACTAACCATCTCTGTAAAGATGGTCCTTTTGGCCAATCAATAGTAATGAAGAAATATTTTGGTTACATAGTCACCGCCGACCGGGCCCAGATGCAACCAACGCGGTCACTTTTTGCGACCGTGGAGACGCAAACATGGCACATATTTGGGCCAGATTTGCGTCACCGTGGATGACCCGATCACTTTGCGTCGCCCCGCTGGAGCAGGGACACGACACATTATTTATCCCGGCGGACGCAAACGGTCGCTCACGTCCGTTTGCGTCACGCCGTTGGAGATGCCCATGCATTTCAGCGTCCGAAAATGTCCGCGTGCGTCCGTTTGTGTCGGCCCATATGGTCGAAGTTGACCGCGCGTCCGTTTGCGTCGGGGGAGGGGGGTGGCTCCAGCGGGACGACACATTTTTTCTCGATTTTCTATTTTTAATAACATGAAAACATAATTTGCATAGTAAAAGAAAGGAAAAACCCCTAAAGAACGCATGCGCCTACTAGTTCTTCTCGTCGCTGTCGATCACGACGAGCTCCGGTACCACCCACGGCCAGCTGGGAAGCGGCGGAACATACGCCGGGCGCGCCGGCGGTGCTGGGGGTGGAGGAGCACATGCCTGTGGCGGAGGTGGAGGAGCCCAGGCCTGTGGCGGAGGAGGAGCCCAGGCCGGAGGTAGGGGCCCCCACGGGTTGTACGACGGAGATGGAGGCGGCGGTTGAACCGGTGGCGTGGCCAAGTCCTGTAGCGCCAGTCGTAGGGCTTCTTCCTCCGAGAGGCCCGACGGCATGATGCCGGTGGCGTATTGGGGCAGCGGCAGCTACACAGGTCGGTCCACCTCCAACATGAGGACGCCGAGCCTCGCGATCTCGTCGTCTGTCATGTTGTCCGGGTACTGAAACTCCCGGCCCTCCACCATGGCCAACTGCCATTCCTAGAAAATGCACGCGACGTAGTCGTCGCTGTCGTCCTTGGCCACCTCGTTGTGATACGCTAGGGCCTCGTTGTAGTCCTCGTCGTGGTCGTCGTGTGCAGGCATCGGTGGATGGTCGAAAGGGAAGTCCCATGAAGCCCGCCCTCCTCCTCGGATCCCTCTCGGACTCGAGATAGATGTGCCAGCTGTCGGAGTCGACATCGTAGGCGGGATCCACGCGGAGGTCCAGCGGTAGGTACCGCCTCCTTCACCGGATCTCTGCGCTCCTATCTGGCTCGCACGTAGGCACGGGAGGGACGGGCTCCCGGTGGTAGCTGAGCTGCCAGGCATGTGCACGTCCCCCAGGCGTCGCACGGCGTCCAGTTCACATGCATCAGCGTCCCCATGCTGATGGGTAGCGGCACCCTGTGCGGCCGCTCCCCCTTCTTGGTGCCGTTGCCAGACGCCTCGAAGTCGTTCTTCTTCCTCCCCATGGTGCTGCTGCGGTGGTGGTAGGAGTGGAGGTGTGGGCGATGGGGTAACGATGCCGGTGGACTTTTTACGGCCGCCGCACGCGGGAAACGATGTCATTGAAGGCGGCGCAGAAGCCCAGCCGCCGCGCGCCAGTGCGCATGCAGAAGAGGCAGTCGTGACATTGATGGCGAAGGCGGCGGAGCGGACACGGAAGCGATAGCCGCGGTAGCGATGCCCTCGATACAGGCTCGCTGCCAGGAGGGTCCGCCGCGACGCATTTGAGGCGCAAATATGCGCTAGGTTTGCGTCGTTGCGGACAACCCGGTCACGATGCGTTCCCACTTGAGGTGGTACCAGACGCATTTTCGGTCCGAGCGGATGCCAAAGAGTCGCTCAGATGCCCTTGGGGCATCTCCAACGCGGCGACCCATCCCGCGCCCGCGCGTCCGGATGGGTCCAACCGGACAAATCCGCGGCCCAACGCGGCCACGCACCGCAAATGCGGATGGCTGCGGCGTCCGGAACGACGCAAACCCGGCCCAAATCTGGGCTGGATTTGCGTGGCCGCGGATGGCACGTGGCGTCCGGTCGCGTCCGTCTGCTCGCTTTGGCCCAGTTGTCGGTGACCGTGCACGTCATATTAAATGTGGACTGGAGGGATATGTCCCTGTCCAGTCCACTCCCCACTCAAGTCTCCATTCGACGGTTCAGCACGCACGCGCAACCGCCGCCATGGCCCCGTAGAGACGGTTCGCTCCCGGTGCCAACGATGGCGAGGCCAGCAGCAGCCGCCGTCCTCCGCCGGCGCTGCGGGCCGAAGGAAACCGCGGCGGTCTCCACATCGGAGAGGCCGTCCGAGGCGGCGCGGCATTGGCGCAACCCGCGCCGCTGCTGCTGCCGAAACCGGAGGAGGAAGAAGACCCCGACCTGCGCGCCGCTCTGGCACTGTCGGCGGCGGAGGAGGACGCGAAGTGGCCTCGCGGCGGCCATTCTCACCTCCGCGATGGAGGAGGAGGCCCGGCTGGCGGTGGAGGAAGCCGAAACCTAGGCCTTGCTCGAGCAGGTCCACCGGGAGGAGGCAGCGGCGCGGCGGCAGGAGGAGGCCAGGCTCCACCGCGAGGAGCAGATGCGGCAGGAGGCCAGGCGCCTCGCGGAGGAGAAGAGGCGCCAGAAGGCCAGGCGCCTCGCCTGGCAGGAGAGGGAGCTGCGCCTCAGGGAGGAGGCGCAGCTCCGGGCTGCTGCGGTGGAGCAGCGGGCGGCTCCGGACCCGCACTCCGCCTGGGAGGAGGCCCTGTGGCCGCCGTGGCCGGAGTCCCCAGCGCGGTCGAGCCACAACAACGCCTCGCCGCCCGGGGACGTCGTCGACGGCGACGGCGACGAGGCCCACAGAGACTAGGCGGTGCACCGGCGGCCACCGCGTCGTCCTCAAACCCTAATAGAGGGGTTTTTTTTTTATATGCTTTTAATTTTAAAGCCCATATAGAGGGCTTCTTTTCGTAATTTAAATTTGCCCAAAATATGGCTTATGTACAAATTTGCCAAAATAGGACATATGCTTAAAGAAAATTTCGTTTAGGTTTACATTTTTTTCTTTTCGATTTTCTTCACGTTTGTGTCGCGTTCGCGCATTGGACGCAGCGTGCGATCCAAACGGACACGTGGACGCCAGGCAGTTGTCCGGATGTCCGCGCGGCCACCCAAACGATCCAAAACGGTCCACGTTCCTTTGGATCGTCTGCCCTTAGTCCACAAGCTCACTGCCTCTGACGGGCCTCGTTACCAGTAACGAGTCGACAGGGCAAGCAATAACGGATAAAAGGCAACATCATCAGCAGATGGGCTCACATCCAGTCCAGGCATCGAGATCGGATGGGATCTTGGGATCACATCAGGCGGGCCATCAGGGGCGTGGGTCATCTCGAGTGCAACTGACAGCCGGAGATCGGATTAGATATCACTGACTCCAAGCTATAGCTATCTAGAGCCCCTTTCCGATCTAGTAGACCGATGGTAGCATCGATCGACATGGACTATCCTCATGATGAGAAATCTATGGCGCTGGATCCTCTTCCGTCATCTCCTTTTGCCCTGCGGGTTCACGTACGCCAGCTCCGGCGAAAAGGATCTGTCAGCTACCTAGACTACCCATGATTCTTGCTACCTCCGGTTTACGTCACACTGATACTGGGACACGGCAGGCGCGAGTTTGTCGCTCCGGCTGGCGACCAACGTGCGTGTACTCTCCCGCGCCCCGCGCCCCGCGCCGGTGTACCGCCGGAGCAGGCCAACAGCACGCGCCGCGCACGGCGTCACCGGCGCACGCTACCTGAACGACTGGGGAACAACCGGCCGACCGGCACGCGTGGGCGCAGTCGCGCCCGCATGATTTGACGACCCAGCGCGACGCCGCCGCCGTGTGCGTGTCCGATGTTGGCCGCGTACGTGGGGAATGGATAGATAGAGATTCCAGGAGGCGAGACCGACCGGCAACTGAAAACGTCGCGTGCCGTGCGTGCGATCGTGTCTGGTGACTCCGTGGTCGCCGAGACGAGACGAGATGATGCTGCCTCTCCGCGGGCAGCGACACCGACGCGTGGTGGGGCCGTGAGGTCGCCGTCCCGGCGCCGAAAGCCTGGGCATCCGCCGCCCGCAACGCCATTACAAAAGCGCCAACACCTTCACTGCACTACCGGCCGGCCCTTTCTGCCTCGTCGGATTGGATTTTTGGTCGCTTCCCTTCCCTTGCCTTGACTCTATCAAGACCGAACGCCGTCGCGGGACAAAACCTCACACGAGCGGGACGATGGCACATCTGCATGGTTCCATTCCATGTCGTCTGTACTCGTGCGCAAACATATCGACATACGGGGAAACTTAAGATATTTAAGCAAGCTAGCTGACCATTATGAAATGGCGTGTCTAAATCTTAGTCGACATTTTTTTTTTGAAGGAATTCCTTCATGGCGTTTTATTCATTAGACAATGAGATAGTGTTACATCGTTTACTACATCATCTAAAATAAACTCTGGTGGATCTCTATCCCAAACAAGAGCATTTCGAAAGATAAGCACTCCACGCAAGATTATGCGCTACTTTGTTAGCGTCTCTCGGGCAATGTTTAAATGAGATATCCTTGGATCGGGCCTTCAAAAAGCACTCAACCAGTATAGCTGTATCCGGATTCCACACTTCAATAATCCCATTGCATGCTTGAATTATTTCTAATGAGTCTGATTACATCATGACTGTTGAACAACCCAGACCCTTGGCCAACTCTAAACCTGAGCTCGAGCCTCAGCTGTAGCAGCGCTTAGAACATAATTCATAGGGCCAGACCTGCCTGCAATTACTTCTCCATGATGGTTGCGGAGCACCGCCGCAAATGCACCCGATCCATCGTTATGGTACGAAGCATCAACATTCATTTTGTAAGCTCCAGGAGATGAGGTTTGGACCAAGCAACGTTTTTAGTCTTTGCATTCCGCTTTACAGCCCCAAAATTTGAAGTTAGGGTATCTCCAACGGGGCGTCGTAAATAGACGTTCGTTTGCGTCGCGCGGACCGGAAATGCGCCTGCACCCTGCTCCAGCGGAGCGACGCATCGTGTTCGGGTTGTCCGCGGAGACACAAAGGCGGCGCAAATATGCGACACGTATGCGTCTTCGCCCGCTCGCTTCTCTCACGGGCCCGCTTGGTAGCGACCCTGGCTCGCGCCTGCGCGAATTAAAGCAGAGCAACTGCCGGGGAGGGTAAACGCGCCGATCGACGCGCCAACCGCCTGAATGGAGCGCCGAACCGCCGCGGAAGAGCAACCGCAGACATCTTCGTTATATGCGCCGTCATTAATCCCCGCTCTGCTCTAATTCATGTCCAACCGGCTGCCATTCTTCTTCTTCTCCTACACCGGCTAGCCACCATGAGCAACATGTCGTTGCCATCAGACACCGAAAGCGAGAGGAAGCCTCCAGGATGGCGGCATTGGTGGGATAGGGCTCCCACGCCGAGCAACCCTAGCTCCCCGCCGACGGAAGGCGAGGAGGAGGGGGCGTCGTTGGCCTCGACGGCCAGGACGAGGAGGAGGACTCAGACGCAAGGTGGGCACGGCTGGAGGCGGCAGCAGCAAGGAAGGAGGCAACGGCCCGGGCGAGGACGCAGGCGGAGGCTCATCGTCCGTTCACCGACGACGAGGAAGACCCTAAT
Source organism: Lolium rigidum (assembly GCF_022539505.1). Classification (NCBI taxonomy): domain Eukaryota; kingdom Viridiplantae; phylum Streptophyta; class Magnoliopsida; order Poales; family Poaceae; genus Lolium; species Lolium rigidum. The sequence continues at coordinate 87,048,458 of NC_061514.1, read as the reverse complement.
GACCACTCGTCGGAGGGAAACTCAACCTCGTTGGACACGTCGACTGGCAGTACCTCTTCGAAGGAGGTGACGAGCAGGAGGCGCGTCCGTGAGGATGACGGGGCAGGACCTTCTAACAAGAAGGCTAAGATTTAGTTAGTTTAAAAAAATTTGTTCTCGCGTTTGTTCTCCTAGTTTCTATGTTAAATTTGTTTGAACTTGTTCGATTCGACGAAGCATGGCATGATTAAACAATGTATATATTCTACTTAAGTTTCTCCAAAATACATCAGACCGATGGGTTGCCCCCGACGCAAACAGACATTTTGCGCCTAGCGACTATTTCGGCGTCCGCAGGGTGACGCAAATGGACGTCCGTGGATAATTTAGACGTCCGAAATGCGTCGCTCTCCGTTGGATGCCCTTAAAGCATGGATAGCCAAAGCTGAACTAACCGGTGAGGCAACATGGTTTCCTTTTACCGTTTCACGCCTTTGCCACGAGATGTACCAACACTCCACTGCAATAGTTTCTTTTAACCCCAAACGACTAATGTTAGGAGCTCGTTTCTTTGCACTACACAGAAGGTACTCGAGAATTACCGAACCCGGCCTGTCCATAGTCATCGCCTGATCAATAGTTTCTAATATACCTAATGGGACTATCTATTTGGCATCCGAGTGTTATTTTTTTAGACATCACTCGAATTTCTTGGTCCAATAAAGAAGCGCCCGCTGTTTGTGGTCCCTGCGCCAGAAAAATCATGAAAAGTGGTGGTGTAGCGGTTCGTTCTGTGGTAACTTTTGACCAAAAAAAACCATAAGCACAGGGAACACAAACAGCTTCCTCTTTGTGTCGTGAGCAGCTTCTTGCATGCCAAGTAAAGGCAGAACAACACGTTCCAGAACAAACCGATCTCTATCCATTAAACACAGAACACAACAATCTCTCCAGATCTAATAAAGGGGGAAGAGAAAGAAACACCCAGTATCTCCAGAACACACCAATCTCCAGATCCAAAACAGAGGACAAAGGGGGAGAAAAAAGATGGAACAAGATGGAGATGGAAGAACCAAACCTGGTGATCCAATCTGTGGGTTGGACAACAACCACCAGCTTAGCCAGGTACCACGACCTGCTGATTCTATTCTTGTCTGTGTTTCTACCAGTATTCTCTTCTTTTTCCTGATCTACCCCATCAGCTCATACAAAAAAATCTGTTTCTTCTTTCTGAATCTGCACCATCAGCTCATACAGAAAATCTGTTCCCCCCTGCTCCTCCTGCATAGATCAGTGGAACCATGAACATTTATCTAACACAGAAATCAGTAGCATCTAAACTTTTTGATAGCAAAATCTGCAGTGTCTAAAATTGTACAGCAGCAAAAAGTAGGGCAAATATTCAACACAAGCATGTAGGAACTGTTGTTTACACACAGAAATCTGTATAAATGGAAACTGTAATTTTCCTGGTACAAATTCATCATGAGGAAAAAAACAGAAGTTTTGTTTATTTGGAAACAGTTCTCTTTCTGTAATTTTCCATCACTGCTGTATTTACTGTGCATTCATCATGTATATACAGTGTGTTTACACAGTGGTCACTATATAAATGGAAAATTAGCATGGATAAAATTCAGCAGCCTTTGCCCCCTCGCCAATGAGCGAAATGCATCTACGAAGTTGTAACATACAGAAATGTGTATGCACACATATATATATACAGTGTATATACAGTGTGTTTGCATCTATGTATGTACAGTGTGAATTTGCCTTGGCAGTCAAGAAATTCATGCATCTATGTATGTACAGTGTGTTTGCAGTGCATTTGTACATCTATGTAAAAAATCAAGAAATTCATGCATCTATGTACATACAGTGTGTTTACGGTGCATTTCTCATGTATATGTATATAAATCTATGTAAAAAATCAAGAAATTCATGCTCCTATGTACATACAGTGTCTTTACAGTGCATTTGCCATGTATATGTATATAAATCCATGTAAAAAATCAAGAAATTCATGCTCCTATGTACATACAGTGTGTTTACAGTGCATTTGTCATGTATATGTATATAAATCCATGTAAAAAATCAAGAAATTCATCTCGAAAGATATATACATAAGATGGAACTGGTAACATGTATGTACTACTAAGCTTTTGGATTTTATGCATCTATATAATGTATATAGTGTATTTACAGTGGCATTTGCCGTTACATGCCAAAATGCAATATAGTGTATTTACAGTAGCAGAAGGGTTCAAACAAAATTACTCGTTGACCACGAGTACTTACTGCTTTCGGTGCATGATCAATTTGCTATAAATGTGCATGTAGTCAGCAGTAGCAGATGTGGAAACATTTTATTTGAAAAAGACAAATTTAGGACAAGCTAATATACTGCTAAAACACAAAAAAAAATTGTGCAGGGACAGTACACGCAGTTAATGCAAGACATGATTTGCCTTGGCAGTCAAGAAGATCCCGCTTTACAGGTCAGTTTAAAAAACTTTGTATGCTTAAAAGAGATAGATTTAAATATCTTTTAAACATGACATACGTGGACACTAAAACCTATCTTTGTGACACTTTTATTTCCAGAACATGACATACATGGAGCTGTTGGGCATCGATGTCTCTGTCCCAAATGAGGTAAATTTATATTTTGAATTTATACAGTTTTCCTTAGTTTGTTGTTTACTGAAGAATAAACTTCTTGATTTGCCTCATTTTGTAGAATGTAAACCTCCAGGATGTTGGATACACTGATGTTGCAATGGTTGATGTTTGCGGCTATGTAAGTTTGGAATGTGTTGTTTGAGTTGCATGAGGATACTGAAGATCTGTTTTGCATATTCATTCAAATGGTTTGCTTTTAAAAATGCAGGATAGAGGTGATAGTTCTCATTCACATCCAGCAAATCAAGAAGTCTCTTCTGAATTTTCTTTGTTTGATGAAAATCCATGGGGGGTTGGCATGTTCGATAACATGAGCATTGAAGAGGTAAAATAATCTAGTCTCTGAAACATTAAATTTGTTGAGTAGCAGAAGAAAAAATGCTAAAAGACAAACCATTGATGTTTACCTGTATGTTTCCTTGCAGGTTGTACCGGGAACTGTTCATTGTGAAGGACAGTCAGCTCGTGTGGGTAGCGCAAGTTCGGACAAGGCACATATAGAAGGTCCTGTTGATGAAACACCTGAAAAGAATGCTCAAAATGAAGAAGAAATTCTATCAAAAGATGATATTGAGAATTTTCTTGAAAGTGAAAGATTGGAGAAAGAAACAGAATGTACTGGTGAAACAAGTATAGAAGAAGATTTGAAACCTTCAATAGGGATGAAATTCAGCAGCAAGGAAGAAGGACAGAAATTCTTCAACTTCTACAGCAGTGTTGTTGGTTTCTCGGTGGCTGTTGTCAATTCCTACAGAACAACAAGCAAGAAAAGGAACAATGAAGTGAAAAAAGTTGTTATGAAATGCAACAAACATGGCAAGACAGGAGAAGTTGAGAGAGAGCAGTTGGTGCCTCAAAGGAAAAGCACAGTTATAACAAAACCAGGTTGCAAAGTTGAAATGAGGATTACAGAGAAGAATAAAGTTTGGGAAATTACCAGGTTAATTCTTGAGCACAATCATGACCTCTCTCCGAAAAGCCGGTTCTTCAGATCTCACAAGTACATGTCACCGGAATAAAAAGATTTGATCAAGACCTTGAAGTACACGAACACGCCTACAGGCAAGATTGTTGATATCTTGGCATATATAAGGGGTGGAATTCAGTGCCTGCCATACACAAAGAAGATGGTGAGCAACTATGGGGCAGAAATAAACAAGGAGTTGCAGAACACAGACATGATGGAGGTTGTCAAAATGTTCAACAAGAAACAAGCAGAGTGTCCTGGTTTTTATTATTCGTTTGAGTTGGACAGTGAGAACAAAGTAAGAAGCATGTTTTGGTCAGACCAGAAATCAAGGTTATACTATGAGCAATGTGGTGATTGTCTTAGTTTTGACACAACTTTTCTTACAAACAAGTACAATCTTCCATTTGCACCATTTGTAGGTGTTTCACCTCATGGGAACACCTATCTGTTCGCATGTGCTTTCATTGTCAATGAAACTGCAGAAACTTTTGAATGGTTGTTCACCCAATTTCTAACAGCTATGAATGGTGTTCCACCTGTGTCAATCATAACAGATGGAGATAGCGCAATGAAAGCAGCCATTGATTCCATTTTCCCTAATGCTTTCCACCGATGGTGTCTTTTTCACATTAAAAAGAAGGCAGATGAGAAAATAACTACAAGCTTTCAAGCAAACCAAGGTCTGTATGAGGATTTCCAGGATATCATTGACAACTCTCTAACAGTTGAAGAATTTGAGACACTTTGGCCAGAGATGATTGAGAAGCATGGAGTGCAACATGTAGAGTATTTCGGAACATTATGGGAGAAAAGACACTACTGGGCACCAGTTTACTTCAATTCAAAGTTTTTCCCATTTATTCAAACTACTGCAAGAAGTGAGGGTACAAATGCTATCTTCAAAAGAGGAGTTGGTGCTAAGTTTAGTGTCACAAGTTTTATAAGAGAGTACCAAAGAATTTTGGACACCATACATGACAGGGAGGACGAATGTGATCACAGATCAAGGAATAAGAAAGTGCCAGAAGACAAATATTGGTCTAAGTTGTACATTGAAAGGCAAGAACATCACTTTTACAACATTGGTATTTTCAGGAAATTCCAGTGGATACTACAAGATATCACACGGTTGCAGGTCCGTGAGGAAGAAAAGGAAAAGATGTATCATGTGTTTCAGGCAGCAAACTATCCTTTCAAGGAGCACAGACCAAGGACATATTTGGTGATTGTTGACATGTTGGCACAAGATTTTTCATGTATTTGTTGCAAATTTCAAAAAGATGGCATGCTTTGTGCGCACATACTCAAAGTCATGGTTCATCTAAACATACCTAAAATCCAGAGAAGTATTTCATCGACCGTTGGAGGAAGAAAGCTGAGAAAGTACACTTGATAAAGGAGCCTGAAATTATTGGACATAACCCTGCCCTCATGTTCAACATACTTTCGAAGAAGCTTGTAAGAACAGCTTCCACTGCTTCGAAAAACAAAAGAAAGTACCAGTACCTCCTGGAACAAATAGACAGGTTAGAAAAGGAAATGAATGACATGGATAATGAGGATTTGGAAACATCAGAGCAAGTTAACAATTCTAGAAGAACTGTAAACAATGTAAGTTCGGGAAATGATGGTGATGCAAGCTCTACAAACATTGAACTACAAGATCCAAATGTTGCTAACACGAAAGGAAGACCTCGGATGCTTACGATAAGGGAGGCTATCAAGCAAAATAAATTTTATACTTGCAGCCACTGTGGTTCTAATGAGCATACAATCAAGAATTGCACAAACAGGGACAAACACTATGATTTACCTAGCAGGAAAAGATCAAAGTCTAATCCAAGGAATCAGAAAAAGAGTAAGTAATGATATGCGAAAAGTTTATAATTTATTGAATGCTATTTTTGTACCATTACCTTTTTAGTTAAGAAGACACTAATAGCATCTTATGTTGATTAAAAATTGCAGGTGAAGGAAGCAGCAAAAAGAAGAACAGTAAGCCTAGGAAAGCTACTTGCAAGTCAAGTGCGAACAAGAAAGAAGGTGCAAGCAACAACAATGGTGGGACAGGAACTGATGTTCTTTCGAAAGAATAAAGCAAAGAATATTCATATTTATGTACTGAAATGAACATGACTGTGATATGACGGATAGAAGTGCATGGAAAGTATCTATTTAGTTATAATGTGTACTTCAGTTATTATAATATGCACTGAAAAATGGTACTTGCCAAGGACATGGTGTTTTACCTTTGAATGTCTTCTGGCCTTTGTGATCAGCAAAAACATCAAATTACTGCATCATTGTCTGTGCATGTTAATAACATAGGGACCTCGAGCTCATAAAACCAAATACATACATATTATGAAAACTTAAAAGTTTTATGTACAAACAAGCAGAACACAAATGCAGACATCATGACACATTTCAAATATTTTGAACCGAAGCATATACATCTATAGTACGTTTAAAACTGAAGCACGACACAGTATTGTTCGATCCTTCTTGCGAATCAAGATGCAGAAAACAAAAAGATCAAGGAAAAATCTGTAAAAACATTACACGCTGTGATCACTTGAATTTACATTGCTTGAAAAAGAAAGTAAAAAAGTGTGACTAGCATGACTAAGCTTTGTCCGCAGTGACAAGGAACTTGATTGAGTTAACATGTTCTTTTTCCAGTGTTTGTCACTCCAGTCTACATTTTGTATATTCACATCCCAGCCTGGTCGAAAATGGAAACATTTTAGACTTAAAAACAGATATAAATGAGTATGAAATATATTAAAACTGTTGAACTAACAATGGAAGGGAATGTACATACATCACCGAAGAATTCGGACACAATAGTTTTGTCTATTTTGTTCAGCTTTGTGAAGAAAATCTCATTAGCATATTTGATTCTCAGATTAAGAATGTCTGCTTGGGAAAATGAGTTCTGCATTTGAGTCCTTAGATCATGAATTTCCATAAAATTCATTAGGAAAACACCGCAGTCGTCACTGTTGTTGTTAGAAAATATTAGAGGCAATTTAGAAGACAAAAATGCATAGCTAAAAACATAACAAAATGCATTTAGAAGATAAAAGTTGCCAGGCATAAATTCCTTAGTACAGTAATATTTACCTGTTGTCCTGTTTTGGAACAGGTGGATATCTGGTTTGAAATTCGTTAAAGTCAATTTGATGTTGCATTTGAGGAGTTACAATAATATTCCACAGTGTAATGAAGTTCTGAATCTGTGATGATGTAGAAAAGAAAAGTGTTTAAATAGAAGAAAGGTAGAAAATGTGATAAAATTACTATATAGTTGCTGAAAAAGTGAACTAACAAGTTGTAACGGCCCCGGGTAGTACCCCTATAGTTTTGGTTGTTCTTTTATTTTTGTGCATCATCATGGCATCATGCATCGTATCATCCATGATTTTACTAAATAAAATTATTTTATAAACCCTAAACCCTCTCTTACTCCTTATTTTATAATTAATCTTTTTCAAAATAATTAAGGTTTGGAAATATAATGTGTTTTGTTTTGGTTACAAATAAATTAAATATTTTGTAAACTAGTTTTTGAATCTCACTCTCTTTCCTCAATATTCAAAGGGGTTTTCAAAATAAAAATAAAACCTAACCCTATCCCCTGGACCTATCTCTCCCTAGCGGCCCAGGCTTTTTCCCCTCTCTTCCAGCGCAACTCCCCCTCCTCTCTTCTGGCCCGAAGCCACTTCTTTCCCATCCGGCTAGCTCACCTCTTGGCCCGCTTACCTGTTCGGAAAGGAGACCGATTCTCCTGTTGTCGTCTTCCCCGTCGAGAGATCACGCCTGAAGCGTGATGTTGTGGTCCTCGCACCCACCGCGTCTCCACCTGCTCCCCCTCCTTTATCTTGCAGCCCTGGAAACCCTAGCCCATCTCCCCTCTTGCCGCCGCCACCTACCTTCCCCCACCTTTTCTCCTTTTTCTCTTCTCTGCGAGCAAGGAAGGAGGAAAAGCCCACAGCACCCACCTCCACCTCGCCATGGCGCCATCACAGGAGGCCTCCCCTCGCCACTCTGAGACCATCCAAAGAACCGCCTCGTCTTCCTCTTCCTCTACGTCCAAGGAATCATCCCAAGACGTCCGGAATCAAGCACAAGATCGCCGTTTCTCCTCCGTCAACCGTGGTGAAATTCTTCGATTTCGTCCTCCACCGTGCTTCCCCGTCGTTTCTGAGCACGGCTTCACGATCCTGGTAGCCTCCTCTTTCTCCCGAGCCTCTCATCCTTCTCTATCTCTCTCTGTGTTGATCCCTCGACGGTGATAGTCGTACTCCCCCGCAGGTCCTCGTCGCTGGCGCTGCTCTGGTGCAGCCCCGCTCCAAGTCTGGCCACCATCAGCTTCCCCGCGTTGAGGCGCATCCCCGCGCCGACTTCCCTCCCGGTTCGCCGGAATCGCGGGATCGACTCTCAACCAGATCTCCCCGCCATGGCTGTAGGCTTCAAGCTCGACCCCGCCTTTTGGTTCTTGACAAGATCAGCTTGGTAGCCCAACTGGTCCGTTCCTTGATCTGGAGAGACCCAAGTTCAAGTCACTGTGACAGCGGATTAATCCCACCTTTTTTCTTTCTTTTGATCACCAGATCCGGTGCCACCACGGGCCTCGGCCCAGAACCTCTCCCGGAGCAGCCTCGTCTCAGTACAGACGCAGCCAGTCTCTCATCGACGCATAACCAGGCCCGATCCGGCCCATCGTCCCACTCTGGTTATTCCCCGTCCTTTCTTTTTACAGGAAATATTGGAAACTTGCAAAAATCATATCTCTCAAACTATAACTCGAAATAAAATATGTTCTATATGAAAAATGTTCAGAAAAATGCAAGGAACCTGAATATGCCATCCATGCTTGCTGTTGCACCATGCATCATAAAATTTCGTGGTAGTTTGCATTATCACCTAATATGTAACATATGGAATATGTGGAATACTATATAAATGTTGTCCCGGTTCCATTTAAATTTGAAGTAGCACACCCCTGCCATGATATGCCATGTTATCCAACCTTTAACTTTGATGGTAGAAAATGCAACTCCAACCTAATTTGTTTGTCCGGGGTTCCGACCCCGATTAATTCGGATAAGTTGCATCGCATCATCGTTGCCATGCCATGCATATCATATCATGAGCATGCCGATTCTTCTGTCGTAGTAGTAAGATTTGCATCCGTTGCTTGTTCCAGCATTTGCTTCTTCCCGGATAGGATCGCGAAGTGGTGTGGTGAGATACGACAAGTTCTCCGGATGCTCCTCGGCAAGCTTTAACAGGCAAGCATTTTCCCTTATACTTCTGCCTCTGCAGAAGTCGCTCACCTATTTTATTTTGCCTTCTCCCTCATGCTATCCTTAAGTTGCATTCTTGTCACGTGTCCCTTCCACTTGTTACCTCAAGCAGCCCATATTGCCACCACCACCTCCTACAACTATTGTTTGGTTTCGGGTCTGCCTTGCGAGTCGTAGTGCATGCTAGTGCTGTTTTATCTCGTTACCGTTATTGTTATCTTATCGGGTTATATGTTGGGAAGAATCATGGTTACTTTAGTTGTTGATAATTGCTTAGCGGAGGCATCGGTGGGTCAGCTGCTCGTTTTGCGACGGCTCACTTGTGTTTCCTAAATATCTTAGGACCCCGAGTTCTTGTTATCTGTTCCGAGACTGAGCGCTCTAACCACACGTGGGTATGCTTACCGGGTCTCCCTCGACCACCGCCGGAATCTACAGCTTTGTCCAAAGTGGCCACAACTAGTTTGAATGTTTGTTTTGTTTCTTCCGGGCGTGCAAGCTTGTTTTTTTGTGGTCAGATGATATGATGTTACTTTTGGGGAAGCCATGTTGCCTTGTAACCCCGTTGTCTCTTGCACGTCCGTAGGTGCGGCACGTATTGTTAAGAGGTCATCCTCTAGTGGGTTCTGATCCTCTTAGCCGTTCTCGCAACAGCTAGGTCCGCGTCAGAGTTCCGATCGGGCTCTGAACGGGTTAAACTTAGTTAGGTGGCTTCCTGGACATTGTTGTAGTGAAGGAGAGTGCGTGTCGTGATATCCACCTGTCGTAAGTGGGTTGATCGTGCGTGTGGGCACATTTGGGCACCCCTGCAGGGTTACAATCTTATCGATAAGCCGCGTCCGCGGTTATGGACGACTTGGAGCCGTATGACTCGACCATAGACAACTTACACTTGTTGTTTCAATCATAATAACTCGTGTAGTAAGTTAGCACAACTTAAATAATAACTGGTTAAAACTTGTCCACAGTGTGAGTGCCTTTGTAAGTACTTCCTTGCGAGAGGGGAACGCATCGGCTGTGTTATGTTTGCAGAGTATAGAACTGTTAGTTGTACGCTCTCTCACCTTCTCTGGTAGACGAATGTTGTAGAGTGTCTCTATAGGTTTTAGTGCTTGCGCGCTGCCGCTTAACCCCACCATATTGCCTATGACGTTCCTCTTGCGTCCTCTAAGTCCCCTACGTGCCTCAAGTACAAAGGACGACTGGTTGACGAATGCTTATACGTCTTGAAGTCTTGTTAAGTACGAACCCGTACTTATTGCTGCTTCTACGGGATATAACCGGGCAGGTATGAAGATATGTTCGATGAAGACGACGTTAGCAAGGTTACCCTTCCGGCTTGGCTTGGGCAGGGTTATGGACGCCACTCGGTTATCTTCGAGACTCTTAGTCCAATTTGTATCTTGTCCGTACTCGACGTATTCGATCTTCCGTATGATTTGGATCTTTGTATTGTATATTTGTATCTTGACTCGTTGGAGTTGTTGTTGTAATATATGTATCTTGTGGGCTCTATTGTAATCCCGTTGTAATGTTACCGCTCGTGTTAATTCCTCCGGCATCACGTGTGTGATTTGTCGCGCACGTCGTGTCGGAGGGCGTCTCTGAATCGATATCGTGCGGATTTCGGCGGGATCGCTGGAATCCTCATGGTACCGGTTCCGGGGCGTCACAAGTTGGTATCAGAGCCTCAGGTTGACGGTACCCCACTGGTCTAGCCTGTAGGATAACCTTGCCAATGGACGTTGCTGTGTCTTGTGTCAAAACTATTTTCTAAAATTCGTTGGATAGATCTGATTAGCTCTGCATTTTTCTTCTTACCTCTATTCTTTCTCCTCTTACCTTTGCGAGCTTTGAGTCTTCTCTCTTATCTGAGTCTCCGAGTCTTAGGTTCCGACGTGGGTTGGACGATCTTTGCCCCTCACCTATTAGATCCGATCTTCGGAGGATTCCGACAGAAGTGCATCATCAACAGCGGAACAATGACTTCTTGTTGGTGGTGTCGCCGATCAAGCTGGAGCAAGACTTCTTGTTAGTGGTGTCGAGGAGTTCGACACGTCGCCTGAAGACCCGATAGTTCACCTCTCTCCCCCGTACCTTGAGGTGGAACCTCGGGGTGAGGTTCCTTGTTAGTGGTGTCGATTGTAACGGCCCCGGGTAGTACCCCTATAGTTTTGGTTGTTCTTTTATTTTTGTGCATCATCATGGCATCATGCATCATATCATCCATGATTTTACTAAATAAAATTATTTTATAAACCCTAAACCCTCTCTTACTCCTTATTTTATAATTAATCTTTTTCAAAATAATTAAGGTTTGGAAATATAATGTGTTTTGTTTTGGTTACAAATAAATTAAATATTTTGTAAACTAGTTTTTGAATCTCACTCTCTTTCCTCAATATTCAAAGGGGTTTTCAAAATAAAAATAAAACCTAACCCTATCCCCTGGACCTATCTCTCCCTAGCGGCCCGTGCTTTTTCCCTCTCTTCCAGCCCAACTCCCTCCTCTCTTCCGGCCCGAAGCCACTTCTTTCCCATCCGGCTAGCCCACCTCTTGGCCCGCTTACCTGTTCGGAAAGGAGACCGATTCTCCTGTTGTCGTCTTCCCCGTCGAGAGATCACGCCTGAAGCGTGATGTTGTGGTCCTCGCACCCACCGCGTCTCCACCTGCTCCCCCTCCTTTATCTTGCAGCCCCTGGAAACCCTAGCCCATCTCCCCTCTTGCCGCCGCCACCTACCTTCCCCACCTTTTCTCCTTTTTCTCTTCTCTCGCGAGCAAGGAAGGAGGAAAAGCCCACAACACCCACCTCCACCTCGCCATGGCGCCATCGCAGGAGGCCTCCCTCGCCACTCGAGACCATCCAAAGAACCGCCTCGTCTTCCTCTTCCTCTACGTCCAAGGAATCATCCCAAGACGTCCGGAATCAAGCACAAGATCGCCGTTTCTCCTCCGTCAACCGTGGTGAAATTCTTCGATTTCGTCCTCCACCGTGCTTCCCCGTCGTTTCTGAGAACGGCTTCACGATCCTGGTAGCCTCCTCTTTCTCCCGAGCCTCTCATCCTTCTCTATCTCTCTGTGTTGATCCCTCGACGGTGATAGTCGTACTCCCCCGCAGGTCCTCGTCGCTGGCGCTGCTCTGGTGCAGCCCCGCTCCAAGTCTGGCCACCATCAGCTTCCCCGCGTTGAGGCGCATCCCCGGCGCCGACTTCCCCCTCCCGGTTCGCCCAGAATCGCGGGATCGACTCTCAACCAGATCTCCCCGCCATGGCTGTAGGCTTCAAGCTCGACCCCGCCTTTTGGTTCTTGACAAGATCAGCTTGGTAGCCCAACTGGTCCGTTCCTTGATCTGGAGAGACCCAAGTTCAAGTCACTGTGACAGCGGATTAATCCCACCTTTTTTCTTTCTTTTGATCACCAGATCCGGTGCCACCACGGGCCTCGGCCCAGAACCTCTCCCGGAGCAGCCTCGTCTCAGTACAGACGCAGCCAGTCTCTCATCGACGCATAACCAGGCCCGATCCGGCCCATCGTCCCACTCTGGTTATTCCCCGTCCTTTCTTTTTACAGGAAATATTGAAACTTGCAAAAATCATATCTCTCAAACTATAACTCGAAATAAAATATGTTCTATATGAAAAATGTTCAGAAAAATGCAAGGAACCTGAATATGCCATCCATGCTTGCTGTTGCACCATGCATCATAAAATTTCGTGGTAGTTTGCATTATCACCTAATATGTAACATATGGAATATGTGGGATACTATATAAATGTTGTCCCGGTTCCATTTAAATTTGAAGTAGCACACCCCTGCCATGATATGCCATGTTAATCCAACCTTTAACTTTGATGGTAGAAAATGCAACTCCAACCTAATTTGTTTGTCCGGGGTTCCGACCCCGATTAATCTGGATAAGTTGCATCGCATCATCACTTGCCATGCCATGCATATCATATCATGAGCATGCCGATTCTTCATCGTAGTAGTAAGATTTGCATCCGTTGCTTGTTCCAAGATTTGCTTCTTCCCGGATAGGATCGCGAAGTGGTGTGGTGAGATACGACAAGTTCTCCTGATGTCCTCGGCAAGCTTTAACAGCAAGCATTTTCCCTTATACTTCCGCCTCTCAGGAGTCGCTCACCTATTTTATTTTGCCTTCTCCCTCATGCTATCCTTAAGTTGCGTTCTTGTCACGTGTCCCTTCCACTTGTTACCTCAAGCAGCCCATATTGCCACCACCACCTCCTACAGCTATTGTTTGGTTACCGGGTCTGCCTTGCGAGTCGTAGTGCATGCTAGTGCTGTTTTATCTCGTTACCGTTATTGTTATCTTATCGGGTTATATGTTGGGAAGAATCATGGTTACTTTAGTTGTTGATAATTGCTTAGCGGAGGCATCGGTGGGTCAGCTGCTCGTTTTGTGACGGCTCACTTGTGTTTCCTAAATATCTTAGGACCCCGAGTTCTTGTTATCCTGTTCCGAGACCGAGCGCTCTAACCACACGTGGGTATGCTTACCGGGTCTCCCTCGACCACCGCCGAATCTACAGCTTTGTCCAAGGGCCACAACTAGTTTGAATGTTTGTTTTGTTTCTTCCCGGCGTGCAAGCTTGTTTCTTTGTGGTCAGATGATATGATGTTACTTTTGGGGAAGCCATGTTGCCTTGTAACCCCGTTGTCTCTTGCACGTCCGTAGGTGCGGCACGCATTGTTAAGAGGTCATCCTCTAGTGGGCTCTGATCCTCTTAGCCGTTCTCGCAACAGCTAGGTCCGCGTCAGAGTTCCGATCGGGCTCTGAACGGGTTAAACTTAGTTAGGTGGCTCCTGGACATTGTTGTAGTGAAGGAGAGTGCGTGTCGTGATATCCACCTGTCGTAAGTGGGTTGTGTAGGATAACGTTGCATAGAAAACAAAAATTTTCCTACCGCGAACACGCAATCCAAGCCAAGATGCAATCTAGAAGACGGTAGCAACGAGGGGGTATCGAGTCTCACCCTTGAAGAGATTCCAAAGCCTACAAGATGAGGCTCTTGTTGCTGCGGTAGACGTTCACTTGCCGCTTGCAAAAGCGCGTAGAAGATCTTGATCACGATCGGTTCCGGCGCCACGAACGGGCAGCACCTCCGTACTCGGTCACACGTTCGGTTGTTGATGAAGACGACGTCCACCTCCCGTTCCAGCGGGCAGCGGAAGTAGTAGCTCCTCTTGAATCCGACAAGCACGACGGCGTGGTGTCGGTGGCGGTGTAGAAGTCCGGCGGAGCTTCGCTAAGCAAACCGGGCAATATGAAGTGGAGGAGCAAAGCTAGGGTTTGGGAGGGGTGGCCGGCCACTCTATGGGGGCGGCCAGCTTGTGGTCTTGGGGTGGCCGGCCCCTCCCTTGGCCCCTCATTATATAGGTGGATCCCAAGTGTTGGTGTCCAAGTCTTCGAATAAGACCCGAAACCAAAACCTTCCATAGGAGGGGGCAAACCTAGCCCAACTAGGACTCCCACCCAAAGGTGGGATTCCCACCTCCCATGTGGGGTGGCCGGCCCCCTATGGTGGAGTCCACTTGGGACTCCACCCCCACTAGGGCTGGCCGGCCATGGAGGTGGAGTCCCTTGTGGACTCCACCTTCCTTGGTGGTTTCTTCCGGACTTTTCTAGAACCTTCTAGAACCTTCCATAGAACCCTTCCGCGACATTTTATTCACATAAAATGACATCCTATATATGAATCTTATTCTCCGACCATTCCGAACTCCTCGTGATGTCCGGGATCACATCCGGGACTCCGAACAAATATTCCAACTTCATTCCATATTCAAGAACTACCATTTCAACATCCAACTTTAAGTGTGTCACCCTACGGTTCGAGAACTATGCGGACATGGTTGAGTACTCACTCCGACCAATAACCAATAGCGGGATCCGGAGATCCATAATGGCTCCCACATATTCAACGATGACTTTAGTGATCGAATGAACCATTCACATACATTACCAATTCCCTTTGTCTCGCGATATTTTACTTGTCCGAGGTTTGATCTTCGGTATCACTCTATACCTTGTTCAACCTCGTCTCCCGACAAGTACTCTTTACTCGTACCGTGGTATGTGGTCTCTTATGAACTCATTCATATGCTTGCAAGACATTAGACGACATTCCACCGAGAGGGCCCAGAGTATATCTATCCGTCATCGGGATGGACAAATCCCACTATTGATCCATATGCCTCAACTCATACTTTCCGGATACTTAATCCCACCTTTATAGCCACCCATTTACGCAAGTGGTGTTTGGTGTAATCAAAGTACCTTTCCGGTATAAGTGATTTACATGATCTCATGGTCATAAGGACTAGGTAACTATGAATCGAAAGCTTATAGCAAATAACTTAATGACGAGATCTTATGCTACGCTTAATTGGGTGTGTCCATTACATCATTCATATAATGATATAACCTTGTTATTAATAACATCCAATGTTCATGATTATGAAACTAATCATCCATTAATCAACAAGCTAGTTTAAGAGGCATACTAGGGACTTCTTGTTGTCTACATATCACACATGTACTAATGTTTCGGTTAATACAATTCTAGCATGATATATAAACATTTATCATAAACATAAAGATATAAATAATAACCACTTTATTATTGCCTCTAGGGCATATCTCCTTCAGTCTCCCACTTGCACTAGAGTCAATAATCTAGATTACATAGTAATATACCTAACACCCATGGCATTCTGGTGTTGGTCATGCTTTGCCCTAGGGAGAGCTTTAGTCAACGGATCTCGCTACATTCAGATCAGTGTGTACTTTGCAAATCTTTACTTCTCCATCTTCGATGTACTCGCGAATCGAGTGGTAACGCAGCTTGATATGCTTCAGCCTCTTGTGTGACCTTGGTTCTTGTGCATTGGCGATGGCACCCATGTTATCACAAGAAATGATTAATGGGTCCAATGCACTAGGAACCACACCGAGCTCTACAATGAACCTCTTCATCCATACCGCTTCCGATGAAGCCTCCGAAGCCGCTATGTACTCGATTCTCGTTGAAGACTTCGCCACCGTGCACCGCTTCGAGCTTGCCCAGCTCATCGCAAAGACCATTCAATATAAACACGTACCCGCATTGTGACTTAGAGTCATCAGGATCAGTGTTCCAACTTGCATCGGTGTAACCGTTTACAACGAGCTCTTGGTCACCTCCATAACAAAGAAACATATCCTTAGTTCTTTTCAAGTACTTCAGGATATTCTTGACCGCTGTCCAAATGTTCCATTCCCCGGATCACTTTGATATCTCGCTAGTCAAACTAACAAGCATGTGCTATATCCGGTCTAGTACATAGCATGGCATACATGATAGATCCCATCGCCGAGGCATAGGGGATATTATTCATCCTTTCTCTTTCTTCTCGCCGTAGCCGGTCCTTGAGTCTTACTCAATACCTTGCTCGGTAACATAGGTAAGAACCCTTTCTTACTTTCGTCCATTCTAAATTTCTTTAGAATCTTGTCCAGTATATGTACTCGTGATAGCCCTATTAGGCGTCTTGATCTATCTCTATAAATCTTGATGCCTAATATATATGATGCTTCACCAAGGTCTTTCATTGAAAAACTATTATTCAAATAACCCTTAACATCAGCTTAATAGTTCTATATCATTCCCGATCAATAATATGTCATCTACATATAATATCGTGAATGCTACAGTAGCTCCCACTCACTTTCTTGTAAATACAAAGCCTCTCCATGACACCGTATAAACCCGAAGTCTTTGATCACCTTATCAAAGCGTCTGCTCCAACTTCTTGATGCTTGCTTCAGTCCATAGATTGAACGCCGAAGTTTGCATACTTTGTCAGCATTTTTAGGATCGACAAAACCTTTGGGTTGTACCATATACAACTCTTCCTCAATGTCTCCATTAAGGAACGCCGTTTTGACATCCATCTCGCCAAATCTCATAATCGAAAAATGCAGCTATTGCTAACAAAATCCTCACAGTATTTTAGCTTCGCTACCGGTGAGAAAGTCTCATCGTAGTCAACTCCTTGAATTTGTCGGAAACCCTTTGCGACAAGTCGAGCTTTATAGACAGAATATTACCATCAAGATCCGTTTTTCTCTTGAAGATCCATTTATTCTCGACAGCCTTTCGGCTCTCGTAAGTCTACCAAAGTCCATACTTTGTTATCATACATGGATCCCATTTCGGATTTCATGGCTTCTTGCCATTTGTTGGAATCTGGGCTCATCATCGCTTCTTCATACGTCGCAGGTCCTCATCATTGTTATCCACAATCATGACATTTAGACAAGGATCAAACCAATCAGGAGTGGTACGTTCCCTTGTCGATCCGCGAGGTTCAGTAGTTTCCTCGTTCGAAGTTTCATGATCATTATCATTTGCTTCCTCTCGTTGTCTGTGTAGGCGGTACAGGTACAACTTCCGGCATCGCGCTACTCGATCAACGAGTATAGATTCATCAATCTCATCGAGTTCTACTTTTCTTCCAAATCACTTCTTTAGTGAGAAATTCTTTCTCAAGAAAGGTTCCGTTCTTAGCAACAAAGATTTTGCCTTCGGATCCGTGATAGAAAGTGTACCCTATAGTTTCCTTAGGGTATCCTATGAAGACGCATTTCTCCGCTTTGGGTTCTAGCTTGTCCGGTTGTAACTTTTTTACATAGGCTTCGCAACCCCAAACTTTCAGGAACGACAGACTTAGGTTTCTTATTAAACCATAATTCATACGGTGTCGTTTCTACGGATTTTGATGGTGCTCTATTTAAAGTGAATGCGGCTGTCTCTAATGCATAACTCCAAAAAGATAACGGCAAATCAGTAAGAGACATCATAGAACGAACCATATCTAAGAGAGTTCGATTACGACGTTCGGACACACCGTTTCGTTGTGGTGTTCCCGGCGGTGTCAATTGTGAAAGTATTCCGCATTTCTTTAAATGCATGCCAAACTCATAACTCAGATATTCACCTCCACGATCAGATCGTAGAAATTTAATCTTCTTGTTACGTTGATTTTCTACTTCACTTTGGAATTCCTTAAACTTCTCGAAAGTTTCGGATTTATGTTTCATGAAATAGATATACCCATATCTACTCAGCATCATCCGTGAAGGTTAGAACATAACGATAACCACCGCGCGATGCTACGCTCATTGGTCCGCACACATCGGTATGTATGATTTCCAATAAGTCGTGAGCTCGCTCCATCATACCGTAAAATGGAGTCTTAGTCATTTTTCCCATCGGACATGCTTCGCATCTATCAAGTGACTCAAAGTCAAGTGATTCTAGTAATCCATCAAGTATGGAGTTTCTTCATGCGTTTCACTCCAATATGACCAAGACGACAGTGCCACATATAAGTAGAATTATCATTCAATTTAATTCGCTTAGCATCAATGTTATGTATATGCGTATCACTACTATCGAGATCTAACGTAAATAAGCCATTCTTTTGTGGTGCTCGACCATAAAAGATATTATTCATAAAAATAGAACAACCATTATTCTCGGACTTGAATGAATAACCGTCTTGCATTAAACAAGATCCAGATATAATGTTCATGCTCAACGCAGTACATAATAACAATTATTTAGGCTTAAAACTAATCCCGAAGGTAGATGTAGAGGAAGTGTGCCGACCGCGATCACATTGACCTTGGATCCGTTTCCAACGCGCATCGTCACTTCATCCTTCAGCAGCTTGTCGTTTATTCTTTAGTTCCTGTTTCGAGTTACAAATATGAGCAACCGAACCAAGATCAAATACCCGGTACTAGAACGAGAACCATGAAATGAACATCTATAACATGTATATCATATATACCTTCTTTCTTCTTCTTGACAAGGCCGCTCTTCGCATCAGCCGTATACTTGGAGCAATTACGCTTCCAGATGTCCCTTCTCCTTGCAGTAATAGCACTCAAGCATCGTGCTTAGGGCCGTTCTTAGGTTTCACAGAGGCGTGGCAGCTTTCTTGCCACCCTTCTTGAATTTTCCCTTAGACTTGCCCCGTTTCTTGAAACCGGTGGTCTTGTTGACCATCAACACTTGGTGCTCTTTCTTGATCTCAATCTCAGCAGCTTTTAGCATGCCAAAGAGTTCAGGTAACTCCTTGTTCATGTTCTCGCATATTGTAGTTCATCACAAAGTTCTTGTAACTTGGTGGCAGTGATTGAAGGACACGATTAATCCCCGGCCTATTAGGAATCACTATTCCCAAGTCACCGAGTTTCTTCGCATGCCCGGTCATGGCGAGCATGTGCTCACTAACGGAGCTGCCTTCTTCCATCATACAACTGAAAAATTGTTTCGATGCTTCATAGCATTCCACGGCCGCATGAGTCTCAAAAATAGTCTTCAACTCTTTCATCAACTCATGAGGATCGTGGTGCTCAAAACGTTTTTGAAGATCGGATTCCGGATCGCATAAGATGGCACACCGAACTTGAGAGTACCGAGTTTTCCGAGTCGCGTAAACAGCTTTTACTTCATCGGTTTCAGCTTTCACAGGAGGGTCACCTAGCGGTGCATCAAGCACATATTGCAGATTTCCGCCGCAGAGGAAGATCCTCACATGACGGAACCAGTCGGTGAAGTTGCTACCGTTGCTCTTAAGCTTTTCTTTCTCTAGGAACCGGTTAAAATTGATTGGGGACGCCATCTCTACAACATATATTTGCAATAGTTTAGACTAAGTTTATGACAAATTGAGTTCAAATTTTAATTCTACATAATTAAAAATCTAGATGAACTCCCACTCAAAACAATATCCCTCGCATTGTCTTAGTGATCACACGAACCAAATCCACCGCACCTAAACCCGATCATCACGAGAAAAGGTGTGATTTCTTTGGCGAACACTCAAAGTGTTCATCATATCAACCATATGATTCATGCTCTACCTTTCGGTATCATGTGTTCCGAGACCATGTCTGTACATGCTAGGCTCGTCAAGGCCACCTTAGTATTCGCATGTGCAAAACTGTCTTGCACCCGTTGTATGTACTTATTGAATCTATCACACCCGATCATCACGAGATGCTTCGAAACGACAAGACTTGATAACGGTGCTACTAAGGATGAACACTTTATTATCTTGAGATTTTAGTGAGGGATCATCTTATAATGCTACCGTCGCGATCTAAGCAAAATAAGATGCATAAAAGGATTAACATCACATGCAGTTCATATGTGATATGATATGGCCCTTTTGTCTTTGCGCCTTTGATCTTCATCTCCAAAGCACTGACATGATCTCCATCATCTTCGGGCATGATCTCCATCATCGTCGGCGAAGCACCAAGGTCAATGGCGCCGTCTTCAAGATTGTCCTCCATGTAGCAACTATTACAACTACTTTGAAATACTACTCAACATGAAATTTAAAGACAACCATAAGGCTCCTGCCGGTTGCCACAATACAATAATGATCATCTCATACATATTCATCATCACATTATGGCCATATCACATCACCAAACCCTGCAAAAACAAGTTAGACGCTCTCTAATTTGGTTTGCATATTTTACGTGGTTTAGGGTTTTTCGATATAGATCTAATCTACCTACGAACATGAACCACAACGTTGATACTAATGTTGTCAATAGAAGAGTAAATTGAATCTTTACTATAGTAGGAGAGACAGACACCCGCAAAGCCTCTTATGCAATACAAGTTGCATGTCGAACGAGGAACAAGTCTCATGAACGCGGTCATGTAAAGTTAGTCCGAGCCGCTTCATCCCACTATGCCATAAAGATGCAAAGTACTCAACTAAAGATAACAAGAGCATCAACGCCCACAAACCATTGTGTTCTACTCGTGCAACCATCTATGCATAGACACTGGCTCGATACCACCGTAGGATAACGTTGCATAGAAAACAAAAATTTTCCTACCGCGAACACGCAATCCAAGCCAAGATGCAATCTAGAAGACGGTAGCAACGAGGGGGTATCGAGTCTCACCCTTGAAGAGATTCCAAAGCCTACAAGATGAGGCTCTTGTTGCTGCGGTAGACGTTCACTTGCCGCTTGCAAAAGCGCGTAGAAGATCTTGATCACGATCGGTTCCGGCGCCACGAACGGGCAGCACCTCCGTACTCGGTCACACGTTCGGTTGTTGATGAAGACGACGTCCACCTCCCGTTCCGGCGGGCAGCGGAAGTAGTAGCTCCTCTTGAATCCGACAAGCACGACGGCGTGGTGTCGGTGGCGGTGTAGAAGTCCGGCGGAGCTTCGCTAAGCAAACCGGGCAATATGAAGTGGAGGAGCAAAGCTAGGGTTTGGGAGGGGGTGGCCGGCCACTCTATGGGGGGCGGCCAGCTTGTGGTCTTGGGGTGGCCGGCCCCCTCCCTTGGCCTCTCATTATATAGGTGGATCCCAAATGTTGGTGTCCAAGTCTTCGAATAAGACCCGAAACCAAAACCTTCCATAGGAGGGGGCAAACCTAGCCCAACTAGGACTCCCACCCAAAGGTGGGATTCCCACCTCCCATGTGGGGGTGGCCGGCCCCCTATGGTGGAGTCCACTTGGGACTCCACCCCCACTAGGGCTGGCCGGCCATGGAGGTGGAGTCCCTTGTGGACTCCACCTTCCTTGGTGGTTTCTTCCGGACTTTTCTAGAACCTTCTAGAACCTTCCATAGAACCTTCCGCGACATTTTATTCACATAAAATGACATCCTATATATGAATCTTATTCTCCGGACCATTCCGGAACTCCTCGTGATGTCCGGGATCACATCCGGGACTCCGAACAAATATTCCAACTTCATTCCATATTCAAGAACTACCATTTCAACATCCAACTTTAAGTGTGTCACCCTACGGTTCGAGAACTATGCGGACATGGTTGAGTACTCACTCGACCAATAACCAATAGCGGGATCTCGGAGATCCATAATGGCTCCCACATATTCAACGATGACTTTAGTGATCGAATGAACCATTCACATACATTACCAATTCCCTTTGTCTCGCGATATTTTACTTGTCCGAGGTTTGATCTTCGGTATCACTCTATACCTTGTTCAACCTCGTCTCCCGACAAGTACTCTTTACTCGTACCGTGGTATGTGGTCTCTTATGAACTCATTCATATGCTTGCAAGACATTAGACGACATTCCACCGAGAGGGCCCGGAGTATATCTATCCGTCATCGGGATGGACAAATCCCACTATTGATCCATATGCCTCAACTCATACTTTCCGGATACTTAATCCCACCTTTATAGCCACCCATTTACGCAAGTGGTGTTTGGTGTAATCAAAGTACCTTTCCGGTATAAGTGATTTACATGATCTCATGGTTATAAGGACTAGGTAACTATGAATCGAAAGCTTATAGCAAATAACTTAATGACGAGATCTTATGCTACGCTTAATTGGGTGTGTCCATTACATCATTCATATAATGATATAACCTTGTTATTAATAACATCCAATGTTCATGATTATGAAACTAATCATCCATTAATCAACAAGCTAGTTTAAGAGGCATACTAGGGACTTCTTGTTGTCTACATATCACACATGTACTAATGTTTCGGTTAATACAATTCTAGCATGATATATAAACATTTATCATAAACATAAAGATATAAATAATAACCACTTTATTATTGCCTCTAGGGCATATCTCCTTCAGAGTTGATCGTGCGTGTGGGCACATTTGGGCACCCCTGCAGGGTTACAATCTTATCGATAAGCCGCGTCCGCGGTTATGGACGACTTGGAGCTGTATGACTCGACCATAGACAACTTACACTTGTTGTTTCAATCATAATAACTCGTGTAGTAAGTTAGCACAACTTAAATAATAACTGGTTAAAACTTGTCCACAGTGTGAGTGCCTTTGTAAGTACTTCCTTGCGAGAGGGGAACGCATCGGTCTGTGTTATGTTTGCAGAGTATAGAACTGTTAGTTGTACGCTCTCTCACCTTCTCTGGTAGACGAATGTTGTAGAGTGTCTCTATAGGTTTTAGTGCTTGCGCGCTGCCGCTTAACCCCACCATATTGCCTATGACGTTCCTCTTGCGTCCTCTAAGTCCCCTGTGTGCCTCAAGTACAAAGGACGACTGGTTGACGAATGCTTATACGTCTTGAAGTATTGTTAAGTACGAACCCGTACTTATTGCTGCTTCTACGGGATATAACCGGGCAGGTATGAAGATATGTTCGATGAAGACGACGTTAGCAAGGTTACCCTTCCGGCTTGGCCTGGGCAGGGTTATGGACGCCACTTGGTTATCTTCAGGACTCTTAGTCCAATTTGTATCTTGTCCGTACTCGGACGTATTCGATCTTCTGTATGATTTGGATCTTTGTATTGTATATTTGTATCTTGACTCGTTGGAGTTGTTGTTGTAATATATGTATCTTGTGGGCTCTATTGTAATCCTGTTGTAATGTTACCGCTCGTGTTAATTCCTCTGGCATCACGTGTGTGATTTGTCGCGCACGTCGTGTCGGAGGACGTCTCTGAATCGATATCGTGCGGATTTCGGCGGGATCGCTGGAATCCTCATGGTACCGGTTCCGGGGCGTCACACAAGTGGTTCTCTTATTGCAATATGGAAAGCATCATTTTCATCATATAGCGAATCACAGAATGCAAATACTTTTGCCTTCAAGCATACAGAAAACAGGAACCAATGGTGTCCTATTACAATTGGGAATTGCACCTGTGAGGGATGGAAGTACAACATGAAAAGGATGCAGATTGGAGAAAATGTATGAGTAGCTAAAATTGTACATAAGAACAAAAAGAATTACTTGATCTGATTTCCATAAACGGGATGCAGAGTTGGCTCCTTCAAATGCTGACTGGACAATGTCACCATTATTGCCATTAAACCTTAGAATTGTTTCCTAGTTATACAAACATGCGCAAATTATTATGTAAAAAAGAAGTATACATGATACAGAAAGAAAAATGAGTAATTAAAAATGTAACTGGAATTTACCCCAACATGCGGGAAGAAGAAATGTTTTTTTGAAACACTAGGATGCTTGTCATGAAATAGTTTTCGACGGTAGCATAGTATGAGGTAATTATCAATATGGCCATAGGGTTCAAGAGTTGCTAGTGACTCCCATGAACAATAAGCTTTCTCATATCTAATACCTTCTTCACTGTGTAAAACAAAAAGAGATAGGAAAAAGAACATTAAATTGGGTATAAAAAAAATTCTAGAAGAAGTACATGTTTTATTATGAGGAGGAAATGCACACCTTTTCTTTCCTGGTATTTTTCCTAGATGGCAGATTGCACTATAGTACCGTCGTTCGGATGGAAGCACAGGGAAACAAGCTGTGTTGTGGACATAAGGAACGAATGGATCTGTGTATCTCTTAGAAGGTGCAACATATCTCCTAGGCACAATATTTTGATGACTGTTGGTAGAAGATGGAATGAAAGCATTTTCTTCCGTGTGGTTTGATGATTGTTTGAATAAAATGCTTGCACACTAGTTTGACTTATATGGAGTTTGTCCCTGTAATAGCATTGTAAAAACTTTTTAAAAAGAAATAACATGTTAAAAATCAACAGAACATGGAAAAGAAAAAGATAGAGAACACTTGACCTCATTCAGTTTCATTGGACAATCGACATTAGCTGGAGTTGACAAAATGTTTTTGAGTTTGTTATAAGCTTCATCCGTTTGTTTCGACATAGCTTCATACTTTTGGTTGAATTTAATCTCCCGTGTAATCTGTACTTCTGGACTTATTGACTAGTTGGAATAATAAATAGAATACAAAAAAAAAGAATGTGTAAGAATCTTCCTTAACTTTGAATTGAATACATATAAATTAAATTAAACGGGAAAACAGAAGAGACATACATCGTCTAGAATTACAAGTTGAGGATCACAAACTGGTGATGATAAATCAATGATTTTCTGTGCAATGTGTTTGACAACAGCTTCAAGTTTTGAACTACTGACAGCGGGTGTCGTTGGGGAATCCTTAAAAAGGATCAAGTCATGTAAGCAAAAAAGGTATGGAGCTGAAATTTTAAAACAAGTACATGTCTGAATGTACTTACCTTTGTAGTTACATGCTCACTGAATATCTCTGATAACCTAACAGGCACTATTGGAGAAAGAACTTTATTTGGTGCATGCATGCTCTCGCTCACTTCTTTCGATCTTTCCATAACCTCTTTGTGCACAGGCACATTGTCATTAACTACACAGCCATTTCCTTCATTTGAAGTATGTGCATGTGTATGACAAACCATATCTGAATGAAAAGTATCTACCACTGCTGGATGTTGAATGAATGGTTCTGGAGCAGCTACATTAACAAGACAAAACAAACTAAGTTAAAATAAAAGAATGACAAGGGATAAAAGAAGTGGTGAGCGGGTGAAACAATTTAGTAACTATATTATTTTACAGAATCATTACAAGGTGTTAAACATTTTAGCCCAGCAACTATCCGCCCCGAGAACTGAACAATTGAAAATATAGGAAAAACAACACATTTCAGTTTAGCAAACAAAAACAAATAGTCTGGTTCAGATTACAAACAACAGTCTGGTTCAGTTTAGCAAACATCAAGCAAAAATGGAAAACCTGAGCCATAATTTTATACATTGACATTCAGTTAACATGTTCGGGCAAAAAGAACAGCAGAAGGTTGAACACAAAAAATACACTCTTATGAATAAAAAAGAAGTGGACAAAACAAAACTAGGATATGTTTATACCACCAAACTGAACTATTAATCAAATTTCTTGATCATTACAGAGTATACTTGCATTGCCAAGTTTGAATTTATGTTATCACAGGAGTACCTCATTATGCATATGCATACGAAAAACTTCCAAAAAGTATACTCTAATGAAAAGCTGCAATCGAACTGTATTACATCCCCTGTTCTAGACGTATGAAACTTCATGGAAACACACAAGACACAAATAGCAGGACACAAACATCATTGTAAAAACTACCTGCAGGAGTGGTCGCTGTGTCAAATGAGGCATCTGTTACTCTGTTGGACAACACTTTGTTCAACTGCTGGTATTTGCCCGATGCGAGTTTCCCTTTACTGAAATTACCTTTGTTTGCAAAAACAGCATTTAAAAAATGTAAAATGAACATGTAGTACAAACTATGGAAAGTAAAAGTAAGACAGTTCGATAAAAAAGTCATTGTAAAAACTTACCACTGTCGAAGTCAAGGATGTTTGTTTCATGAAATATGTTGTGTTCACTTTTTTGCTCTTGAATCCCTATATAAAATTGAAATATATTGGAAACTTATAGATATAAACAGAAACTAAGGTTGAATAATATTGCATCATACCGGGACTATTGTCATTGATAAGTTCATTGTTGACAGACAAGTCTTTTCCATTTATATTGCCTCCATGATTTTCATTATTTTGATCTTTGATTACTGTAGTGCTTTTTTTAATTCCTCTAGGGAATTTAAACTCAAAGAGATTCCCTGTGTAAATGTAGTGGAAAGCATAAAATGTACAGAAAAGGCATGAAAAATATATATTGCAAAAGAATATGAACTGACTTAGAAGGTTTAGTCAAAAATACCTATTGAGTTGTTGCTGATTGTACGCTCATTCACATGCTGGGGATTGTGCAAACAATTGAGCACATCGCAAACTAAAGATTGTGACCAGAATTCGAAATCCTTAGGTTTCCCAATGTTATTTGTGAGTACGACTTGAACAATATCTTCAATAACCTATTTTAAAAAATAAAGAGGCAACAAATCAAAGAACAGAGCATATACAACTCATATACAATACATATATGTAGCTTATGCACTGCATTTACATGTCATATACAGTGCATATATATATATACACTACATATAAAAATCTCTTATACATTGCATATACAAAAGCATATACACTGCATATACAAAAAAGCATATACACTGCATTTACATCTCATATACAAGTGAATTCACATGGTTTTCTCTCTAACATAAAGTTTGCTACTACCTAGTCTCCCTTCAGAAAAATAGAAATAAGCTGAATACATATATGATTAGCTATAGCTGACAGATTTCACATATTTATGAACAAAACAGAAAGACATGCAACATGGACTTTGAATGGTTGGAAAATTACCTGTTCAGTAAGGAAAGATGAAAACATAGACTTTAGCTTGCCATTGAAATTGAAAGGCGAACTAAAAGCCTTTGGAAATTTTCTGCATGAATCCTTCCCAAATGACCGGTCAACCTGCAAACAACTCAAATGTTTCAAAAGCAAAAATAGCATGAGTAAAAAAGCCTAAAAAATGAAAACAGTTATGTTAAGGCTAGAAGCAGAACATAAAAAATTCGAACCTGGTACACTGAAGCAGGTACCAATCTTTTCAAAGGCCTTTTCCCAAATGAATTGCTGCTATTTTTGTCCATGTCTGAGTATTGCCTAATTCTGTTACCTTTCCAAACAAGCATTCGCGGATACTCATCCGGAAGGGAATTTAATCCAAATTCCACACTGTCAAGATATGCAACCTGACATAATAATTTCAAAAATATAGTTCATATAATATGAAAACAGTGAAGATGCATGTGTAAAAGAATTGAATGAAGAGAAGAAATAAAAATACTCATAGCTAAAACGTAATGGCATCCACCGAATGTGATTGTGCGTTTTGACATTTTCTTTACTGCCTGTTTAAAGCTTCTTATGCTACTAACTAACCAATCATAGACAAACTTTGAAAGATCATATCTCCTGACATTTTTGCAATCCTTGAATATATGGAAATATTGAGTGCTTGGTAACACACTTGAGTTTGGACATAGGAAGCTCGTGAAACAGACAGACATGAAACATATGAAAATATCTTCATCTGACAAATCTTCTGCAGATTTTAGCTTGTTTGCGAAGAAGTAAACATTTGGAATTGAGGAAACATGGAAATGTGACAACAGGAACTCCCGGCCAGCTTCACAATCCGGTACAAGCTCAATGCCACCAATTGGAAGATCCAGGATGTTGTGAATTGTTTGTTTGGTAACAGGTATGAACTTTTTTGTTAACTGGATTTCTGAGGCATTAGTATCGAAAACACTTGCTATCCATTTTACAAATCTAAGTGGAACATCAGTTTTTTGAAACTTCAACATGCAATCCATCCCATACTCTTCTATCACAGATATCTGCTTAGGAGTCAATAGTTTGATCATTGATGAAAATAATTTGTCGTTGAAACTATGGTCTCTGCATGTTCTATCCTAGCCTTCTTAGGCTGCATAATTAAGAAGAATAAAAAAAATTAGGAAAGTAACTAATTAGGGAAGTGACTAACTATGAAACTGAGAGTGATATAATCTTGCACATTAATTTTCAAAAAAAGAAAATGGCAGAAACTAGTTAATTAAGAAGAAGTTGTAGGATATACAAACCTGGTGATAAGGACTTGATGGATCACGTATTTTTGTTGACATGATTTTACGTTTTAGCCTCTTAACTTTCTGCAAATAAAAAGAAGAAGTTATATATCAACTATCATAGTTCCATCTCACATGTTTTTGAAGGCACTTAAAAAAAGTGAAAAAGAACAAAAGAAAACCAATATATAAAAATGCGGGGAAACATCTCCAAAAAAAAATAAACTTACATTTTTCATGTAAAACTCTATGAGAGCCTTATCAAACTTGTTACCATCCATGCCTGTATTCTGATTATCACAAAAAAACTAGAAGTGAATAATTAATATTGAAATCACCAAAGTACATGAAAAAAGGGCAGCGTAAAAAAATCTAGAACCTCGGTAAGGTTGCAGAATTCTTCTTCAATGCTTGCTGAGGAATCATTTTCATCGGTCCAATGAGAGTTAGAATTCATCGTGCCAGCATGGTTTGTGTGAACTTTACCCATTTCTCTACAAATCAGAAACATAATAAAAAAACCATATAAAATTAAATTCCAGATATACACCGCATTTACTTATAGCATATAGAATGTTTATATCTCTCATATATGGAGCATATACAAAAATGCATATACATTCCTACATTTACATTGCATATACATTGTAAATTGTATATGCATTTATCTCTCCAGATTATTAAGGACATAGTTCTATGCGTTTATCACTCCAGATAAATTCAGGTTCAGTGATGCACTGTGTTATTTACATTTTGCATATACGGATCATGTACACAACATTTACATTGCATATACATCCATGCATACAATTCCCTATATCTACTCAAAATGACAAGCTATCAGTATATATGTGCATGATTTAAAAATTCATGTTCAGGTATATATGTGCATCTCACAAACTACGTCTAAAAAAATTGTCAGAAGATTTTGCATATACACTACAAAAACACACCGCATACTGCACTACGGGCATACACAAAAATGCACTGCGAGTTGCATATACACTACATATACATCCTGGTGCATATACATTGCATAAACACACTGCATATACATTGCATAAAAGCTGAATATATGTAAATGGTTACATATAGCCTCAAGCAGAAAATGGTTAAAAAGAGACTAACCTCAGGTATTCAGAAAATTGACTATACTATCAAGCAGATAAAATGGTAGCTTCTAATCACTTGTATCCTACAAAAAGAAGAACAGCTGAACAGGAACCATCAATCCCTCCACCATAAAAAGCAGATAAAAGAGATCAAGCAGAAGCTTCATACATTAGCTTTGCTACAAAATACTAAACGACAGTACTGGCTTTGCAAAAAATGATGGAAGAACAACAAACATTCTAAGATATAGATATACCATAGTACTGCAAGATAGTCAGAAAAATCAGATACATTCCACGCCCAAAATCATGTAATTAGATCAAAGTAAAGAAAAGCCTCAAGTTAATGCTACCGCAACCACTAGAACCACTAGTGGCAGATTAAAAACTACTAGGCTGAAAGAGCAAAAATCCACAGAACTGGGAAAAAGTGTTGGGGAAAATTTGCCCCATGATGTTGCCCGCTCAAGATCAAACTAGAAGAGCTATACGATGAAATTAGCCGGATGAAAACCACTACACATGTCAGCAGAGACGATAGAAACACAACATAAACCTACAAACATATATGAGCTCGGAGAATGGCTTCGAGCGGTGCTGGATGAAACGGAAGAGCGCAAACCACCCTGCACCCCCAGCCACACCACACCCAACAAACCAACGGCACAGAACAATGCACTAACCTGTGATCAAACCACACCGCACACGCTCTTCTCCCACCAGCGGCGATTTCGTCCCTTCAACTACATATACACTACATATACATCCTATATATACATCCAAATACACATCATATATTGCCTACACTGCGTACACATACAAATTACATGGAGACCAAAATAATTCCACTAGATTTGGTGCTACATATAAAGCAGTGGCCACACACTACCTGCAATTTCGCCCCGCCCATGATCATCCCCTATCAAATTCAAAGTCATCCCGCTAGAAAACGATGTACGCAGATAAGCAGTGGAGGCACACTACCTGCAATTCATCCCGCCCATGATTCATCCCCTAACAAATTCGAGTCATCCCGCTAGAAACGATGACATAGAACACCAGAAAACCTCCACAAAATTGACCCAATACAGGATTCCTAACGCTCATGAACAAAATGCACAGATCCACGAAAAAATTGGGGGGAAATTACCGCACCAACATCACGCACTGCTCATGAAACATCAAATCCACAGGTCCAGCCCGACGAAAACACTAAATCTACGCACGCCAACCCCCCGCAGGAAAACCCTATAACAAAAACTACACAGGGAAACGACGGAGTTCGCCATGGTCGCGCACGGAGCTTACCTTGCAGTGGAGCTCGACGAGCGACGATGAAGAAGATAACACCAGATCCCCGCACGGTGCGGGAGAGCGCAGCGTGCTGCGCTCGACCACAACGCACGGGCTCCTCTCCCACCGCCGACTGCCGGCGGCGACTTTCTCCCTTCCGCGCCGCTTCTCCGTCTCCGTCTCTCTCGTGGATTTGGGGAATGGACGAAAATGAAAAAAAAGCCGTTAGGCCTCGCACCGTGAGGGAAACGGGAGAAAAAACCGGAGAACAAAAACCGAATAAAAAACCAGGAAAAACGGGACCACAACAGACGAACAAACACAGAACAAACAGATGAATCTCCACCGTTCAACTTATTCGAGTGACGACGAATTGTAAAACAACCGAGTGCAAAATAGCAAAAGTGTACCTAATTCCTCCCAGACCTCCCGTGCCCTAGCGCATGAGAACAACATATGCTTGTGTTATCACTAGATTTTGGCCAAATCAGGAGATGGGCCGTAATTGAGATGGGCTTGAAGGATATACGCGTGGAGGATCTCTGAAGCGGCCTTGCACGAGAGTTTGGGCTAGATTGCCCGTGTATTTGTAAATTATAATAGATCGCATCTTAGTTTAGAAGTAAAAGTTAGAGTTTAACCCGTGCACGGTTAGATGCACGCTTGAATTAGAAAGTCCCCGGACTATAAATATGTATCTAGGGTTATCGAGAAAAGGAGGACAATCACGTTCACAACAAACACAAACTAGGCGCATCGCCACCCCTTATTTCGAGGGTTTCTTCCGGGAAGCATCATGCTGCCTAGATCGCATCTTGCGATCTAGGCGAGACACGTTTATTCGATTACCTTGTGTTACTCGTGCTGAAGCGTTGTTGATGGCGAGTAGCACTATTTATCGTAGATGTTCAGGGGCTTGCATTGATGCTTTTCTTATGCTTATTTGCTTAGCATTGCCGTCCCTTGATATCTAGCTGCCCTTATACCTATCTAGGTGTAAGGGCAGCACCTTGCTTGTTTGTTACTTAGTAGATCCGATATGTTATAGTTGCTCCTTGTTCTTCAAGGATTAGTTTAATATCTGCATGATTAGGCCTTATGCTGGGGTTGGACGATCCGGTAGTGCGTTAGGTGTTGTTTACCGTTCCTATAAGGGATGTTCCGGGAATTGACTTAATGTTGGTTTTTAGGCCTCTTCTAGGGATAGTTTTCATCATCTTTCGTATCTCGCTAGGCCCAACTACGCGTAGGATGTTCCGGTTATGCGGTGAAAACCCTAAACTATCGTTGATTGGTTTAGCTTGGTTTTGATCAAGCGGGAGCCCCATGTCATTGTAAATCCAACGTGAACCATGGGGCGATCGGCTCTTTGAGCCGATCCGCAGGGGCAACCTCGAGAGCCGATAGGGCTCGTATTTAATGTTTACGTGTCTACCATGCGAGAGACTAATCGAAGCAATCCAACACCTTCCACGATCAGGTCGAGGTCGGGTGGCACGCCCTTGCAACCGCCAGGACGTGTGCTAGAAACTTGCGGGACGACGCGAGACGCCAGGGTCCACTAAGCGGTCGTGGGAGTCTCCCGGCTCTTCGTGTTGCTTAACCACTGCTCGCCGGTGAGTTTTGGCAGGCAACACATTCTGGCACGCCCGGTGGGACACATTCTGGCACGCCCGGTGGGACACTTTCTGCAACAACTACGTCACCATCGGCAGCCAAGATGGCGGACGAACCGATCAAGTACGAGGATCTACCTGCAGAACATAAGAAGAAATACGATGAGCTGAAGGCCATCTGTGAAGCCGAACTCATCGGCTCCTTTGAGAAGACCCGTTCGCACGGCATCAGGTTCAAAGTATTCACACCCCAAGGCGTGCTCGAGGGGTTGGATCTGTCTCTCCCTTCGGAGGAACGTACCAGAGCCCTGCGTCAGGAAATCAACTACGTTGTGGCTCATTCGCTACATCGGCATTCTGAGAGCCTGGTGAATACTTTGGAGCGCATTGCGCTTCATGTGGTGCAAGAAATCATGAAGCATCGGTACTCCCCTCCGGACCTGCTCTAGGGACTCACCGGGGAGAGATGCAACTCCACACTAGGCCACCACTGCTGTTCGCAATGGCAGCTCCACAGCAACAAGGTTCACCGGCATACATTGTCTACAAGGTTGGAGGTGATCCTGGCGACTACCAATTCTTATATGAGCCGCCCAAGGAGATCCCACATGGATACGTGTGCACATACGTGCCGGACTGCAACAACTGGACGCAAGCAATCCAAACTCCGGCAGGAGGGATTGCCGGAGCAGGAGCGATTGTTACGGCAGGAGGGATTGCTGAAGCAGCAGGAGGTTCTGGAGCATACGCTGAGAAACAGGCGTGGCTAACTAAATATGCCACTGCCACAAATCCAAACGGCTCAACCTTTGCAGCTCCTACTGTGGATCAGATCAGCGCAATCCTGAGAGATCAGTTCGGGATCCTACCTAAGAAGAAAACAATCGGCTATTCCAAGCCGTATCCCAATGAGTATGACCTGATCCCGCTACCACCTAAGTGTAGGATAACGTTGCATAGAAAACAAAAAATTTCCTACCGCGAACACGCAATCCAAGCCAAGATGCAATCTAGAAGACGGTAGCAACGAGGGGGTATCGAGTCTCACCCTTGAAGAGATTCCAAAGCCTACAAGATGAGGCTCTTGTTGCTGCGGTAGACGTTCACTTGCCGCTTGCAAAAGCGCGTAGAAGATCTTGATCACGATCGGTTCCGGCGCCACGAACGGGCAGCACCTCCGTACTCGGTCACACGTTCGGTTGTTGATGAAGACGACGTCCACCTCCCCGTTCCGGCGGGCAGCGGAAGTAGTAGCTCCTCTTGAATCCGACGAGCACGACGGCGTGGTGTCGGTGGCGGTGAAGAACTCCGGCGGAGCTTCGCTAAAGCTACGCGGGAGATATGGAGGAGAGGGGGCGGCTAGGGTTTGGGAGGGGGTGGCCGGCCTCAAGGGGGTGCGGCCAACTTGTGGCTTTGGTGTGGCCGGCCCCCTCCCCTATGCCCCTCATTATATAGGTGGAACCCCAAGTGTTGGTATCCAAATCTTCGAATAAGACCCGAACCAAAAACCTTCCATAAGGAGGGGAAACCTAGCCAAGCTAGGACTCCCACCAAAGGTGGGAGTTCCACCTCCCATATGGGGGGGTGGCCGGCCCCTAAGGGGAGTCCACTTGGGACTCCTCCCCCACTAGGGTTGGCCGGCCATGGAGGTGGAGTCCCATGTGGACTCCACCTTCCTTGGTGGTTTCTTCCGGACTTTTCTAGAACCTTCTAGAACCTTCCATAGAACCTTCCGCGACATTTTAATTCACATAAAATGACATCCTATATATGAATCTTATTCTCCGGACCATTCCGGAACTCCTAGTGATGTCCGGGATCTCATCCGGGACTCCGAACAAATATTCGAACTCCATTCCATATTCAAGTACTACCATTTCAACATCCAACTTTAAGTGTGTCACCCTACGGTTCGTGAACTATGTGGACATGGTTGAGTACTTACTCCAACCAATAACCAATAACGGGATCTGGAGATCCATAATGGCTCCCACATATTCAACGATGACTTCAGTGATCGAATGAACCATTCACATACGATACCAATTCCCTTTGTCACGCGATATTTTACTTGTCCGAGGTTTGATCATCGGTATCACTCTATACCTTGTTCAACCTCGTCTCCTGACAAGTACTCTTTACTCGTACCGTGGTATGTGGTCTCTTATGAACTTATTCATATGGTTACAAGACATTAGACGACATTCCACCGAGAGGGCCCAGAGTATATCTATCCGTCATCGGGATGGACAAATCCCACTGTTGATCCATATGCCTCAACTCATACTTTCCGGATACTTAATCCCACCTTTATAACCACCCATTTACGCAGGTGGCGTTTGATGTAATCAAAGTACCTTTCCGGTATAAGTGATTTACATGATCTCATGGTCATAAGGACTAGGTAACTATGTATCGAAAGCTTATAGCAAATAACTTAATGACGAGATCTTATGCTACGCTTAATTGGGTGTGTCCATTACATCATTCATATAATGATATAACCTTGTTATTAATAACATCCAATGTTTATGATTATGAAACTAATCATCCATTAATCAACAAGCTAGTTTAAGAGGCATACTAGGGACTTCTTGTTGTCTACATATCACACATGTACTAATGTTTCGGTTAATACAATTATAGCATGATATATAAACATTTATCATAAACATAAAGATATAAATAATAACCACTTTATTATTGCCTCTAGGGCATATTTCCTTCAGTCTCCCACTTGCACTAGAGTCAATAATCTAGTTTACATTTGTAAAGATATAACACCTTGGCCTTATGGTGCTTTATCATGTATTGCTCACGGGAGAGGTTTTTAGTCAATGGATCTGACACGCTCAGAAACGTATTTATTTTGTAATTCATTTGCGTCTCAACGCATCACTCATTTCCAAATGAGTCGGCATTAAAATATGTTTGATCTTCTGGTGGAACCTTAATTCCGCTATCTGAAATATGTCACTAATATTGTCACACACAATATAGCTTCAAAGTTCTGACTCTGTCGGAAATACACCAAGTTCTCAAAGAACCTCTTGACTTAACATCCTTTGTCATTGTCAAAATAATGACATACTCGCCTTCTTTTGTAGAATCCGTCACAATATTTAGAACTCTTCTAAATCTAGCATAGACAACTTCTAGCTCATTGTGCTACCTTTTAAACAACACTTAGTCTAATTTGAGATTGAAATTATATTTTATATGTGACAAAACTAATATCGGTGTAACACCTTACAGCGATTTGTTT
This sequence comes from Lolium rigidum, assembly GCF_022539505.1. Taxonomy (NCBI): domain Eukaryota; kingdom Viridiplantae; phylum Streptophyta; class Magnoliopsida; order Poales; family Poaceae; genus Lolium; species Lolium rigidum. Next base: position 87,012,807 of record NC_061514.1, on the reverse strand, counting down.
GTCATTTCTTCATACAAAAAAATATATATATATATCCTTAGTTCTTCTAAAGTACTCAAGGATATCCTTACCGTCGTCCAATGATCATCATATGAATCATTCTGGTATATGCTCATAACACTTTATAGCACATGCTATCTGATTGTGTACATATTATTCGTGATCTATAATCACTCATGTGTTTTTACTCATTGAGTGTCAGATACACTCAAGTCTTGTTAAACCTTCACATGATAAGAACATTTTCTTAATATTATTGAACTACTTCAATATCCATCATATGTACTTTGACTTAAACTTATTTATGTGTTTCAATCTATCTTCATAGATCTTGACACTAAATTTGTTTCAGTTCATATCCTTTCATTGAAGTTAATTCTCAATGAAACCTTTTTAATCAAGTATATAATTACATCATTTATAACAAACTATATGTTACCTACATAAAGTATTATAAATGTGTCTTAGCGCTCCCACTTAATTTCTTGCAAATGCAAGCCTCTTCATCGTCTCTGATGAAATCAAAAACTCTTTGACTATTTCATCTGGTGAAGATTCCAACTCCGCGATACTCACTTCATCCAATTGAAGTTTGTATACCTATCTAGTATTCCATGGATCAGCAAAACTCTTGGTTGTATCTTGTATACACCTTTAGTACACACTCCTGATAAGTAATGTATTTTGCCATCCTATTAACATATCTCATAAAAGAAATATGTAGTGATTACTAGAATAATCCACATAGACTATAAGCATTGCTACGGAAGATCTAATCTTATCATAGTCAACTCTTTGAACTTTGTCGTAAACAACTTTTCGATAAGTCAAGCTTTCTTCAAGGATATTTCATCCAAGTCTATCAATTTCATAGATCCATTTACTTTCATAAAGTATTTAATCTATCTTGGATTTCATGGCGCATGGCCATTTTAACGGAGTCAGGGCCCATCATAACTTCTTTGTTTTGTAGTTGGTTTATCATTGTTCAAAATCAATCCTTTGTCCACAAATCATTTATTTGATCACAAAGTAAACCATACCTACAAGGTTCAATATGTACTTCGATCTCCATGACTAAAACACTTTGTAGTCATGAGAGCCATGATCGTTGTGGCCGCTTCCGAAACCAATTCCGATGCTGCGCTACTCTGATCATTATGCTCAGGTTCATAAACCTTATCAAATTATATTGTCCTCCCACTCAAAAACTTCACTCGAAACAATTTCTCGGAAATAAGAAACATTGACAAACACTTTTGTCTTTGTCTCATGGGAAGAATTCCCAATTAAATCTTTGGGATAACCAACAAAGACATTCATCCAATTTTGGTTGACTATTAGGGTTTATACCCATGCCATAACTTGTATGGTGTCATTTCAACGGATCATGATGATGCTCTATTCAGTGTAAAAGCGGTAGTCACTAAAGCATAATTCACAAAAATATAATGGCATCAATCATTTTATCTCATCATTGATCCAACAAAGTTTGGATATATCTCTTGGATACTTCATCATCACTATGATACTCCAAGAAACGTAAGTTGTAGAACAATTTCATAACTCTCTTAGATGTTCGCTAAAACTCGTAATTCAAATATTTCCACAATGATCCAATCATAGATATTTGATTTCTATTACGATGACTTCCACTTCATACTGAAATTTATTTGAATCCATTCAAAAAATTTCAAACTTCTTCCTTATTGAATATATCCACATATATACTCAATTCATTGTTGAAAGTTTTCATGAAGTATAAGAATCTCCCGCACACAACTATGCCTAGTGAACCATATACATCATCATGTATTTTTCCACTAAGTTAGTTGCCCGTTCAACTCTTGGCCTATGAACGGTATTTTAATCATTCTCTTTAGAAAAGATTTGCAAGCGCCAAATGATTCAAAAAATCAAATGACTCCAGAAATCCATTTGCATGGAGTTCCTTCATGTGTTCCTTTCTAACATGACCTAAATGGCGGTTCCACAAATAAGTGGAATTCAAATCATTTGCCTTATGGCATTTTAGCGTCAGTTTTATGTATGTGTGTTTCACCATTAAGATTTATAATAACTTATCCATCGTACATGGAGTAATGTCATAATTTGAACAACTCATTGTTTTCATTTGACCAGAGCAAAATAACAATTATTAAGTTCTTTATTATAAATTCTAAGGGCTAGATAGAATGCCAACGACGAACACAATAACACTTTATTTTTGTTCCAGACGTGCATTCCTATCATATTCTTTGTCAGTCACTTAGGCCATTGAATTCTTGTATTGCGTTATTTTGTATGACACTTCATACCAACCAATATGGTACTAATACCCAAGAATTTCATTGTGTGACTTAACTAGGAATACAACCATAACATGTATATCATTTATATACACCGAGCTAGATTTTCTAGTCTTTTCTTTCTTTCACGCCAGAATATCTTTTGCAGTTTCTCTTTTAGCTTTCCTCATTATTCAGAAAAACACTTCAACATCAATAACTTCTAAGTTTGTTGGTCAAATACCAATAACCTTGAGGTTCTTACTTTGAAGTTGATCATCATATGACAAATGTTCTAGATTTCACTTATTAGTAACTATGATGAACAATTTCACTCATAATCAATTCATGCCAACTTTTTGAGACCATGTCTGTACATGCTATGCTCATAAAGTTTAACCTTAGTATTCGCATGTGCAAATCTGGCTTGCACCCGTTGTAAGCACACGTAGAATCTATAACACCCGATCATCACGTGATGCTTCGAAACGACGAGTCTTAGCAACGGTGCATACTAAGGATGATAACTTCATGGATATGTGAATATTATTAGTGCCCCAATAGTTGGAGGATTGTTACGCCTGGCGTCTTCAACCTTCATACATTCCCATAAAACGTATGAGTTTATGTAGTCTCACCAAATTTATATTCTATCATCTTGCAATAAGGTCTTAGATATCACATATATCTCATACCTTTGATTATTTATGAAAACTAAATTTTCAGCTCCTTACTTTTCAAACAGATTTGAACTTCAAGTTTCACGGAGACAAGATAACTTTAGGTACTAATTGAAACCATAGCTCTTTGAATCAACAATGTGAGGTTTACTAAAAGTTTACAATAGGACTTAATTAACTCTTGATTCTTTAACAATACGGTACCAATCCGTAAAGTTTTTTTGTCAGATTTTAACAGTATTTATATCTCAATTACAAGACTAGCGCATAGTAGTAAACGGATGCCAATACTACAAAATTAATTCAAAATACTACTCAGACTATGTTTATGATAATTAGTTCATGTTTTAATCTAATTACTAATGAACTCCCACTTAATACAACATCCACGATAGTTGTTAAGTGGTACACAATCCAAATCCACTACACCAAAACCGATCATCACGTGAGATGATGTAGCTTCAATGGTGAACATCAACATGTTGATCATATCATCCATATGACTCGTGTTCAACCTTTCGGTTTCCGTTGTCCCGAGGCCATGTCTGTACATGCTAGGCTCGTCAAGCAAACCCAAGTATTCCGCGTGTGCAACATGGCTTACACCCGTTGTATGTAAATCGTTGAATCTATCACATCCGATCATCACGAGATGCTTCGAAACAACGAACTGTTACAACGGTGCATACGAGGGGAGAACACTTTATTATCTTGATATTAATGTGAGGGATCATCTTATAATGCTACCGTCGCGAACTAAGCAAAATAAGATGCATAAAGGATTAACATCACATGCAGTTCATATGTGATATGATATGGCCCTTTAGTCTTTGCGCCTTCGATCTTCATCTCCAAAGCACGGACATGATCTCCATCATCAACGGGCATGATCTCCATCATCGTCGGCGTAGCGTCAAGGTTCATGGTGCCGTCTTCATGGTTGTTCACCTCATGTAGCAACTATTACAACTACTTTGAAATACTACTCAACATGAAATTTAAAGACAACCATAAGGCTCATGCCGGTTGCCACAATACAATAATGATCATCTCATACATATTCATCATCACATTATGGCCATATCACATCACCAAACCCTGCAAAAACAAGTTAGACGCCTCTAATTGGTTTGCATATTTTACGTGGTTTAGGGTTTTCGATAGAGATCTAATCTACCTACGAATATGAACCACAACATTGATACTAATGTTGTCAATAGAAGAGTAAATTGAATCTTTACTATAGTAGGAGAGACAGACACCCGCAAAGCCTCTTATGCAATCCAAGTTGCATGTCGAACGAGGAACAAGTCTCATGAACGCGGTCATGTAAAGTTAGTCCGAGCCGCTTCATCCCACTATGCCATAAAGATGCAAAGTACTCAACTAAAGATAAAAAGAGCATCAACGCCCACAAAACCATTGTGTTCTACTCGTGCAACCATCTATGCATAGACACGGCTCTGATACCACTGTAGGATAACGTTGCATAGAAAACAAAAATTTCCTACCGCGAACACTTAATCCAAGCCAAGATGCAATCTAGAAGACGGTAGCAACGAGGGGGTATCGAGTCTCACCCTTGAAGAGATTCCAAAGCCTACAAGATGAGGCTCTTGTTGCTGCGGTAGACGTTCACTTGCCGCTTGCAAAAGCGCGTAGAAGATCTTGATCACGATCGCTTCCGGCACCACGAACGGGCAGCACCTCGCGTACTCGGTCACACGTTCGGTTGTTGATGAAGACGACGTCCACCTCCCCGTTCCAGCGGGCAGCGGAAGTAGTAGCTCCTCTTGAATCCGACGGCACGACGGCGTGGTGTCGGTGGCGGTGAAGAACTCCGGCGGAGCTTCGCTAAAGCTACGCGGGAGATATGGAGGAGAGGGGGCGGCTAGGGTTTGGGAGGGGGTGGCCGGCCTCAAGGGGTGCGGCCAACTTGTGGCTTTGGTGTGGCCGGCCCCCTTCCCTATGCCCCTCATTATATAGGTGGAACCCCAAGTGTTGGTATCCAAATCTTCGAATAAGACCCGAACCAAAAACCTTACATAAGGAGGGGAAACCTAGCCAAGCTAGGACTCCCACCAAAGGTGGGAGTTCCACCTCCCATATGGGGGGGGGCCGGCCCCTAAGGGGAGTCCACTTGGGACTCCTCCCCCACTAGGGTTGGCCGGCCATGGAGGTGGAGTCCCATGTGGACTCCACCTTCCTTGGTGGTTTCTTCCGGACTTTTCTAGAACCTTCTAGAACCTTCCATAGAACCTTCCGCGACATTTTAATTCACATAAAATGACATCCTATATATGAATCTTATTCTCCGGACCATTCCGGAACTCCTCGTGATGTCCGGGATCTCATCCGGGACTCCGAACAAATATTCGAACTCCATTCCATATTCAAGTACTACCATTTCAACATCCAACTTTAAGTGTGTCACCCTACGGTTCGTGAACTATGTGGACATGGTTGAGTACTTACTCCGACCAATAACCAATAGCGGGATCTGGAGATCCATAATGGCTCCCACATATTCAACGATGACTTCAATGATCGAATGAACCATTCACATACGATACCAATTCCCTTTGTCACGCGATATTTTACTTGTCCGAGGTTTGATCATCGGTATCACTCTATACCTTGTTCAACCTCGTCTCCTGACAAGTACTCTTTACTCGTACCGTGGTATGTGGTCTCTTATGAACTTATTCATATGCTTGCAAGACATTAGACGACATTCCACCGAGAGGGCCCGGAGTATATCTATCCGTCATCGGGATGGACAAATCCCACTGTTGATCCATATGCCTCAACTCATACTTTCCGGATACTTAATCCCACCTTTATAACCACCCATTTACGCGAGTGGCGTTTGATGTAATCAAAGTACCTTTCCGGTATAAGTGATTTACATGATCTCATGGTCATAAGGACTAGGTAACTATGTATCGAAAGCTTATAGCAAATAACTTAATGACGAGATCTTATGCTACGCTTAATTGGGTGTGTCCATTACATCATTCATATAATGATATAACCTTGTTATTAATAACATCCAATGTTTATGATTATGAAACTAATCATCCATTAATCAACAAGCTAGTTTAAGAGGCATACTAGGGACTTCTTGTTGTCTACATATCACACATGTACTAATGTTTCGGTTAATACAATTATAGCATGATATATAAACATTTATCATAAACATAAAGATATAAATAATAACCACTTTATTATTGCCTCTAAGGCATATTTCCTTCACTAAGTATCGGCTCCCTGACTTCACAAAATTTAGTGGATCAGAAGGATCTAGCTCCATCGAGCACGTGAGCCGATACTTGGCACAACTGGGCATGGTTTCAGCATCAGAGCAGCTACGCGTGAGGTTCTTTGCCCAATCTCTCACGGGTCCAGCCTTTGGGTGGTACACCTCGCTACCCCCAGATTCAGTTCGGACGTGGAAGCAGCTGGAAGAGCAATTTCACATACAATATCATTCAGAAGCTACTGAAGCTGGCATTGCCGAGCTGACACAGGTTCGGCAAAGGTGAGGAGAGACGGTGTCTGAATACATTCAACGTTTTAGAACTGTCAAGAACCGATGCTATTCGGTTCATTTATCTGAGAAAGAAGCAGTCGAGTTGGCCGTGGCAGGCCTCGCAGCGCCACTCAAGGATCTGACGTTCCAAGTGGAGTACAATTCATTGGCGCACATGGTCCACAGACTAACTTCGTATGAACAGCGCCACCCAGAACTGTACCAAGACAAGTTCAAGCGCACGATAGGCCTAGTCGATGCTGAAGAGGATGAAGACCTCGCGGAAGATCAGGAAATCGCCGTGGCCGAATGGACTCGGACGGCAGTACCCGTGTCCTGCAAATGGGTGAAACAACCAGGGCCTCCAAAAGGGTTTGACTTCGATTTAAGCAAAACTGAGCAGATTTTTGATTCTGTCTGAAGGAGAAACGAGTTGAAGTTACCCGAAGGCCACAAGATGCCTACGTCACAAGAGATGAACGGCGGACCATACCGCAAATGGCATCGGACGTTCACCCACGCCACCGGCGATCGCAAGGTATTGCGCGCACAGATTCAAATGGCGATAGAATCAGGCCGATTAACTTTCGGACAATTTGCCATGAAGGTTGACACACGACCGTTTCCCGGCGTCAACATGGTGGACCTCAGTCACTCCATAAGGTGCGAGCCAGGGTTCTGTTTTGATGTCAACATGGCAGGGTTTGCGAGCCACCATGGCAAAGATAAAGCAGAGAGCAGCCACTCCCGTGGCAAGGATAAAGAGGAGGCCGATCCACGCGACCGGCCCCAATATGATGATAGACGGTACCTAACTGAGGAGGAAGTGAGAAGCGTGCGGTATCAACGTCCACTCTCCGCGCATCTCCTTAACAAATACGAGCAGCAGTATGACCGACGTCGGCGCTACAACGTAGATGATGGGAGATATCATCGGTCTGATGCAGAGGACAGGAGGTACCGTCGGCATGATAGAGACAACGACGGGTACGAGCGTCACGCTAGAGGGAGGTCAAGGGAGCAAGAAGACGTCGATAGGCATTGGGACTGTCCTTTCTTTAAACACTGCTGGGACTCAGGAATCAGCCGATTGCCAACAATCGAGAACTGCCCAGAATGCAGACAGCAAAGGAAGGGAACAAATGAGGTTTCAGTGTTCGAACGTCTAGGGCCTCTCCCACCTCAGAACAAACGAGCTGAGTCGTCTCAAGAGGAAGACTTTGAGGAGTCAGATGAAGAAGAAGATAGGTATCACCGGCCAAGGTGGTGCCACGATGGACTCGGCCATTCTCGAAGCGTAGGGTGCGGTTTGAAGTGGCCGTCAAATGCCCGGCAGCTCAAGATATATTCTTTGATGATGATGGACATTGAAGTATGGGGGCCGATGCATAAATAAATCGGCCGTAAAAAATACAAATTTTTTAAGCACAGCCGATGCACAGACATCGACTTTAGAATAAAAAGCCGATGCGCAGCCATCGACTTAAGAGATACAAGGAAGGGAACAAATGAGGTTTCAGTGTTCGAACGTCTAGGGCCTCTCCCACCTCAGAACAAACGAGCTGAGTCGTCTCAAGAGGAAGACTTTGAGGAGTCAGATGAAGAAGAAGATAGGTATCACCGGCCAAGGTGGTGCCCTGATGGACTCAGCCATTCTCAGAAGCGTAGGGTGCAGTTTGAAGTGGCTGTCAAATGCCCAGCAGCTCAAGATATATTCTTTGATGATGATGGACATTGAAGTATGGGGGCCGATGCATAAATAAATCGGCCGTAAAAAATACAAATTTTTTAAGCACAGCCGATGCACAGACATCGACTTTAGAATAAAAAGCCGATGCGCAGCCATCGACTTAAGAGATACAAACTCAATGGAGCAGTTATTGAGTTGCATGGAGAGGCTCTACTGGATGGACGCTTCAATGGAATTGTTTGATCCTCTCTTCAAGGATCACAAGCCGCTGACACTCGTCTGCAATATCGGCTGGGGCAAGTTTGAGGGATCATAGCCCTGACCATCAACAAGAGCAGCATAAGCATGCAGATCGAGGTTAAGGATGAGCCCAACGAAGAGAGCATATCTCTTCTAGGACCGAGGAGAACAGCCGATGACGAAGCAATCGGGCTGTGGCATTTTGCCTGGGGCTTGGCTAAGGTGTCGACTTGGTCGATGTCACTTTCAAAGGTTGTTACGTCCAGAGTTGTGGAGAGCATCAGAACTTCATCAACATCCTCACTGGAAGTTGCATCAATCTGCCCAAAAAAGATGGAGCTGAAGAGGCAGCAGTTTCAGGGGCTGGCCTTATCTTAAAAGCCGATGGTGACACATTTGAGCGGCTCACTTGCTTGTTCTCGTCCTTATTGAGGCTCGGGGGCAGCTCGCCACGAAGGTTCTTTGCTGCGGGGAGCCGATTTTGTTGGAATCGGGCTGGCTACGCATTACAACTTGGAAGCCGATGGTGGCACATTTGGCTGGCTCACTTCGCTGTTCTCGCCACCGGCCGAGGCTCGGGGGCAGCTTGCCCTGAAGATTCTTTGCTCTAGGGAGCCGATTTTGTTGGAATCGGCTGGCTCTGCATCACAACTTTTTTTGAAAGATGGTGAGTTGTTGCAGGAGAGAACCACAGGAGCTGGTGGGAGGAATGTGAAGAAGGAGCCATAATTATTAATAGGCTCTGGACTATCTTGTTGCTGCAAAGAAACAGGGCAGGGTTGTAAACATCGCTGCAAACTATCAAAAAGAAAATTTGTGGACAAGTGGTGCCTGTCCTGTAGAAGTATCAGCTTCAGCATTCGAGTTGATTCAGCAACGGTCCTGGAGCTCTCCTGAAGGCAAAGGGGATTTGGAAGAGAAGGATTCGGCAGAAAGATGTCTGAAACCTAAAGTTAATGATAAGACCAGGCATTATTTCAGGAGTTTTGCCGTTAAATCGAACAGTATGCTCAGGTGTTTTGGAGTCCAAAATTTGGAATTCGCGCGGCTGCGGACTGGGCCTGTTCGATTGGAAATTTGGGATCTGAATTTGAGCAAGGGTTGCAAGTTACCGTTGAGGGGATAACTGAGTTGACCTGTCTTGCAATTTATCATGAAGGACTGATGCGTTGCCATCGGCTCATTGAGCATTGACCAAGTTGACAATCGGCAAAATCAGTATGAGGGGAAATCGGCTAAATTAGCATAAAGGAAATCGGCAAAATTAAAGGAAGTTCTTCATGGCAAAATCAAAGGGAGTTCTTCATTAATACTGGGATTTCTTACATAGAAGAGCTGATTGCTCTCAAAAGGAAGAGCTAGGGGATACATTGCCCCATCTACTACTACTGATCCTATGCTAAGGATCCTAGCTATGGGCCGTCGCTGCCCTCGTCGTCGCCATCGCCGCCGCCCGTCGGCACTACTCCCGGCGGGCTCGTCGTCGGCTCGCTGCCGGCCGGCCGCCGACGAGGACCCTCGTTGTCCTCGTCCTCCTCGTCGGCGTCGTCGTCGGCTGTCGAAGTCGGCCGAGGTTTCCCGGCCGGGGACGAAGCGCTTGGCCGGCGGCTCGTCGGAGGAGGTGTCGTCCTCCTCATCCTCTTCCTCCTTCTCCTCCTCGGAGGAGGTGAAGTCGGCCCAGGAGAAGGATCGTCATCGCTCTCCTCCTCCGTTTCCCGTCGGCGAGGAAGCGGAGGTCACTCTCCCCGTCGGTCAAGGATTTGTCATCCTCGGACCAGACGGAGGAGTCGTGGTCTTCATTGTCCCACGCCGTTGGGGCGAGGATGTCGTACGCCGCCTGCGTACCCCACTCTGGTGCCGACTCTCGAAGGGGAGAGGACACGTAGGAAAGACCCGATGAAGAGGAGGAGGAAGAAGAAGAAGACATGGTGGCAGAGGAGGGCTTTTGGAGTGCTAATGCGAAGGGGATGAAGAGGAGAACTGTTCGATGCGGTTAAATAAAAGGAGATGGATTAGAGATTTAATGCTCGAGCAGTTTTCGAGGATGTGGTGCCAAAACTGTCAAATCGTGCAGAGAAGTTGAGAAGACAAGGCGTCATGATGAAGAATATTGCAACGGTTCTGCTCTGCCACGACATGACCCTTCGAAGGAAAAACAGAGTGGTTTTGAAATTATCATTACCAAAACCAGGGGGCATGTGTTATCACCAGATTTTGGCCAAATCAGGAGATGGGCCGTAATTGAGATGGGCTTGAAGGATATACGCGTGGAGGATCTCTGAAGCGGCCTTGCACGAGAGTTTGGGCTAGATTGCCCGTGTATTTGTAAATTATAATAGATCGCATCTTAGTTTAGAAGTAAAAGTTAGAGTTTAACCCGTGCACGGTTAGATGCACGCTTGAATTAGAAAGTCCCCTGGACTATAAATATGTACCTAGGGTTATCGAGAAAAGGAGGACAATCACGTTCACAACAAACACAAACTAGGCGCATCGCCACCCCTTATTTCGAGGGTTTCTTCCGGGGAAGCATCATGATCTTGCGATCTAGGCAGTACACGTTTATTCGATTACCTTGTGTTACTCGTGCTGAAGCGTTGTTGATGGCGAGTAGCACTATTTATCGTAGATGTTCAGGGGCTTGCATTGATGCTTTTCTTATGCTTATTTTCTTAGCAATGCCGTCCCTTGATATCTAGCTGCCCTTATACCTATCTAGGTGTAAGGGCAGCACCTTGCTTGTTTGTTACTTAGTACATCCGATCTATTATAGTTGCTCCTTGTTCTGCATGATTAGGCCTTATGCTGGGGTTGGACGATCCGGTAGTGCGTTAGGTGTTGTTTACCGTTCCTATAAGGGATGTTCCGGGAATTGACTTAATGTTGGTTTTTAGGCCTCTTCTAGGGATAGTTTCCATCATCTTTCGTATCTGCTAGGCCCAACTACGCGTAGGATGTTCCGGTTATGCGGTGAAAACCCTAAACTATCGTTGATTGGTTTAGCTTGGTTTTGATCAAGCAGGAGCCCCATGTCATTGTAAATCCAACGTGAACCATGGGGCGATCGGCTCTTTGAGCCGATCCGCAGGGCAACCTGAGAGCCGATAGGGCTCGTATTTAATGTTTACGTGTCTACCATGCAGGAGACTAATCGAAGCAATCCAACACCTTCCTGATCAGGTCGAGGTCAGGTGGCACGCCCTTGCAACCGCCAGGACGTGTGCTAGAAACTTGCGGGACGACGCGAGACGCCAGGGTCCACTAAGCGGTCGTGGGAGTCTCCCGGCTCTTCGTGTTGCTTAACCACTGCTCGCCGGTGAGTTTTGGCAGGGAACAGCTTGATATCCTCAGGACCAAGCTGATATGCAGGCCATTGGGGATGTACCTTGATATGGTGAGATCCAAAAACGCCATCCCAGGCACCGTGCGCTGTGTAAAACCTTCCACAAAAATATTTTCACCTTACTTGGTACTTGTAACTTCCATAGATGATCTCGGACTGGATTAAGGCGTGATGTTCCTTGTCCAACTCTTGTACTGACATTGGAGCCAAACAGGTGCTCCCATTCAACATAATAAGCAGACGGACAGAAAAAGTGTATGTTTTGGTTTTGTGCCATGCCACAAAATCATCCGTCAAGTGCTCACTCAAAGGTATCCGTACTATTCTTTCTGCATCCACTTTTAAGAAAGGGAACCGGATCAAATTCTCATCCCACGTTTTTGAGTGAGCGACATTGAGTTCATCCATGGTCCTTAGCAATATCTGACCACTCGTACTGTCATTATCTTCCTTGTTGGGCTAGTGGAGATCCAATGATCCTCCCAAATGTTAATTCTAGAGCTAGATCCTACTCTCCAAATATGTGCACGCTTGAAAGTTTGTATGCCAACAACAATACTTTGCCACGTGAATGAAGACCCACTTTTTGGACCTGCCTTTAACAAATCTTTATTGGGATAATACATTAATACTTAGCTCTTAGCACCCTCACACATAATGAAACAAATTTGACAGTCTAGATACTTTTTCTCTTAGATCCCATGTATATCTGGAGAAATCTTAGTTGCAACTCGGGTGCAACTATAAAAATTGTGAGTTGCAATCTATGCGCTTTTAGAATAATCCCAGTTGCAAAGTTGATGAGGACATCCCTACTACACTACTACCTCCGTCATTGCAAGATGAAGACGATGCTGCTGTGAAGCTCAAGTCCAATGAAGTCAGGATTGGACCAATGGCACGCGCTCGTGTGAAGCTACTTAAACAACATGTGAACTTGTTCCTAAGTGATACTTTGATCGATGAGAACTTTATACTGCCTAAGTCGTATTACTTATGTATGATCAGGTATGAAGAGGAAGCAAACATCGCACGAGGAGGAGAGGAGCAGCTGGACAAGAAGATGGATGTGAAGCTGGACATGGAGCTGAACATGGAGCTAGACATGAAGACATCCCATGCACGCCCGAGGGAGGAGCGGGAGGCATGCGCGAGAGGAGGAGATGCAGTTCAGGCCGGCACCAGGCCCGTGATGGGATTCGTAGCATAGAAAACAAAAAAATTCCTACCGCAAGAACGAAACACAAGCCAAGATCTAATCTAGAAGACGGTAGCAACGAGGGGATCACGAGACTAACCCTTGAAGATTTCCAAAGCCAACGAGATTAGATCTCGTTGTTGCAGAAGATGATCACTTGCCGCTTTCAAAAGCGCGTAGAAGATCTTGACGGTACCACAATCGGGCAGCACCTCTGTACTCGGTCACACGTACGGTGTTGATTAAGACGACGTCCTCCTCCCCGTTCCAGCGGGCAGCGGAAGTAGTAGATCCTCCTCGGAATCCCGGCAGCACGACGGCGTGGTGGCGGTGGTGGTGGATAACTCCGGCAGGGCTTCGCCTATGCGCTGCGGGAGTATTATGTGGAGGAGGGGCGCTAGGGTTTGGGGAGAGGCTAGGGTTTGGGGCGCCGGCCACTTGGGGGCTGCGGCCAAGGAGGCTTAGTGTGTCCGGCCCCCTCCCCTTGCTCCTCATTATATAGGTGGAAGCCCCCAAGAGTTGGACTCCAAGTCTTCGAATAAGACCCCAACACCAAAACTTGCCATAGGTGGGAAACCTACTCAAGATGGGAGTCCTACTCAAGGTGGAACTCCCACCTTTCCTTGGAGGGGGGTGGCCAGCCACCTTAGGTGGAGTCCACCTGGGACTCCTCCCCCTTAGGGTTGGCCGGCCATGCTAGTGGAGTCTCTCCGGGACTCCGCCTTCCATAGTGATTTCTTCCGGACTTTTCTAGAACCTTCCATAAATGCACCGGATCATTTTCAAACTTGTAAAATGACTTTCTATATATGAATCTTATTCTCCGGACCATTCCGGAACTCCTCGTGATGTCCTGGATCCCATCCGAGACTCCGAACAAAACTTCGAACTCCATTCCATATTCCATATCTACTTAAACGACATCAAACCTTAAGTGTGTCACCCTACGGTTCGCGAACTATGCAGACATGCTTGAGACTTCTCTCCGACCAATAACCAATAGAGGGATCTGGAGATCCATAATGGCTCCCACATATTCAACGATGACTTAGTGATCGAATGAACCATTTACATACGCCACTGATTCCCTTTGTCACACGATATTTTACTTGTCCAAGGTTTGATCATCGGTATCTCTATACCTCGTTCAACCTCGTCTCCTGACAAGTACTCCTTACACGATATTTTACTCTGTCGAGTTCTACTTTTTTTCCAGTCACTTCTTTAGTGAGAAACTCTTTCACAACAAAGGTTCCGTTCTTAGCAACAAAGATTTTGCCTTCGGATCTGTGATAGAAAGTATACCCAATAGTTTTCTTAGGGTATCCTATGAAGACGCATTTCTCCGCTTTGGGTTCTAGCTTGTCCGGTTGTAACTTTTTTACATAGGCTTCGCAACTCCAAACTTTAAGGAACGACAACTTAGGTTTCTTATTAAACAACAATTCATACGGTGTCGTTGCAACGGATTTAGATGGTGCCCTATTTAAAGTGAATGCAGCTGTCTCTAATGCATAACCCCAAAACGATAACGGAAAATCAGTAAGAGACATCATAGAACGAACCATATCTAAGAGAGTTCGATTACGACGTTCGGACACACCATTGCGATGTGGTGTTCCCGGCGGTGTCAACTGTTAAAGTATTCCGCATTTCTTTAAATGCATGCCAAACTCATAACTCAGATATTCGCCTCCGCGATTAGAATGCATAAACTTGATCTTCTTGTTACATTGATTTTCTACTTCACTTTGGAATTCCTTAAACTTCTGGAAAGTTTCGGATTTATGTTTCATGAAATAGATATACCCATATCTACTCAGATCATCTGTGAAGGTTAGAACATAACGATAACCACCGCGCAAGGCTACACTCATTGGTCCGCACACATTGGTATGTATGATTTCCAATAAGTCTATAGCTCGCTCCATTATACCAGAGAATGGAGTCTTAGTCATTTTTCCAATTAGACATGCTTCACATCTATCAAGTGACTCAAAGTCAAGTGACTCAAGTAGTCCATCGGAATGGAGTTTCTTCATGCGTTTCACTCCAATATGACCAAGACGACAGTGCCACATATAAGTAGAATTATCATTCAATTTAATTTGCTTAGCATCAATATTATGAACTTGTGTATCACTACTATCGAGACTTAACAGGAATAAACCATTCATCTCAGGCGCATGACCATAAAAGATATTATTGATATAAATAGAACAACCATTATTCTCAGACTTAAATGAATAACCGTCTTGCATTAAACAAGATCCAGATATAATGTTCATGCTCAACGCATGCACCAAATAACAATTATTAAGGTTTAAAACTAATCCCGAAGGTAGATGTAGAGGGAGCGTGCCGACAGCGATCACATCGACCTTGGATCCATTTCGAACGCGCATCGTCACTTTGTCCCTCGCCAGGCTTCGTTTATTCCGTAGTTCCTGTTTCGAGTTAAAAATGTGAGCAACCGAACCAGTATCAAATACCCAGGCACTAGTACGAGAACCAGTAAGATAGACATCTATAACATGTATATCAGATATACCTTTCTTCTTCTTGACAAGGCCGCTCTTCAGATCAGCCAAGTACTTGGGGCAATTACGCTTCCAGTGCCCGTTCCCATTGCAGTAATAGCACTCAGTATCAGGTTTAGGGCCACCCTTAGGCTTCTTAGGAGGCGCGGCAGCTTTCTTGCTGCCCTTCTTGATGTTTCCCTTCTTAGGTTTGCCTTGCTTCTTGAAACTGGTGATCTTGTTGACCATCAACACTTGGTGCTCTTTCTGTATCTCAATCTCAGCAGATTTTAGCATGGAGAAGAGTTCAGGTAACTCCTTGTTCATGTTCTGCATGTTGTAGTTCATCATGAAGTTCTTGTAACTTGGTGCAGTGATTGGAGAACACGATGAATACCCAGCTGGTTAGGGATGATTATCCCCAAGTCACTGAGCTTCTTCGCGTGTCCGGACATAGCGAACACGTGCTCACTAACGGAGCTGCCCTCTTCCATCATACAGCCAAAGAACTGTTTCGAGGCCTCATAGCTCTCCACAACCGCATGAGTTTCAAAGATAACCTTGAGATCATTGATCATATCACAAGGGTCATGGTGCTCAAAACGCTTTTGGAGCTCTGCCTCTAGGCTGCATAGAATGGCACACTGAACTTGAGAGTAGCGAGTCACCCGAGTCTCGTAAACATTTTTTAATCCTCGGATACTGCAGGGGGTGGTGGGGGACCTAGCGGTGCATCAAGCACATATTGCAGATTTCCGCCATTGAGGAAGATCCTCACATGACGGAACCAGTCGGTGAAGTTGCTACCATTGCTTTTAAGCTTTTATTTCTCTAGGAACTGGTTAAAATTGATTGATGGGGACGCCATGATCTACAACATATATTCGCAATAGTTTAGACTAAGTTTATGACCAATTGAGTTCAAATTTTAATTCAACAAAATTAAAAACTAAGTGAACTCCCACTCAAAACAATATCCCTCGCATTTTCTTAGTGATCACACGAACCAAATCCACCACACCAAGTCCGATCATCACGAGACAAGATGTAACTTCAATGGCGAACACTCAAAGTGGTCATCATATCAATCATATGACTCATGCTCTACCTTTCGGTATCCCGTGTTCCGAGACCATGTTTGTACATGCTAGGCTCGTCAAGGCAGCCTTAGTATTCGCGTGTGCAAATCTGGCTTCCACCCGTTGTATGCACATGTAGAATCTATCACACCTGATCATCACGTGATGCTTCGAAACGACAAGTCTTAGCAACGGTGCTACTAAGGATGAACACTTTATTATCTTGATATTTAGTGAGAGGGATCATCTTATAATGCTACCGTCGCGATCTAAGCAAAGTAAGATGCATAAAAGGATTAACATCACATGCAATTCATATGTGATATGATATGGCCCCTTTGTCTTTGCGCCTTTGATCTTCATATCCAAAGCACGGACATGATCTCCATCATCAACGGGCATGATCTCCATCATCGTCGGTGTAGCGTCAAGGTCAATGGCGCCGTCTTCATGATTGTTCTCCCATGTAGCAACTATTACAACTTCTTTGAAATACTACTCAACATGAAATTTAAAGACAACCATAAGGCTCCTGCCGGTTGCCACAATACAATAATGATCGTCTCATACATATTCATCATCACATCATGGCCATATCACATCACCAAACCCTGCAAAAACAAGTTAGACGGTTCTAATTTGGTTTGCATATTTTACGTGGTTTAGGGTTTTCGAGTAAGATCCAATCTACCTACGAATATGAACCACAATGGTGATACTAGTGTTGTCAATAGAAAGAGTAAATTGGATCTTCACTATAGTGGGAGAGACAGACACCCGCAAAGCCACTTATGCAATACAAGTTGCATGTCGAGCGTGGAGCAAATCTCATGAACGCGGTCATGTAAAGTTAGCCCGAGCCGCTTCATCCCACTATGCCACAAAGATGCAAAGTACACGAACTAAAGACAACAAAGCATCAACGCCCACAAAACAATTGTGTTCTACTCGTGCAACCAATCTATGCATAGACACGGCTCTGATACCACTGATGGGATTCGTAGCATAGAAAAATAAAAAATTCCTACCGCAAGAACGAAACACAAGCCAAGATCTAATCTAGAAGACGGTAGCAACGAGGGGATCACGAGACTAACCCTTAAAGATTTCCAAAGCCTACGAGATTAGATCTCGTTGTTGCAGAAGATGATCACTTGCCGCTTTCAAAAGCGCGTAGAAGATCTTGACGGTGCCACAATCGGGCAGCACCTCCGTACTCGGTCACACGTACGGTGTTGATGAAGACGACGTCCTCCTCCCCGTTCCAGCGGGCAGCGGAAGTAGTAGATCCTCCTCGGAATCCCGGCAGCACGACGGCGTGGTGGCGGTGGTGGTGGAGAACTCCGGCAGGGCTTCGCCTATGCGCTGCGGGAGTATTATGTGGAGGAGTGATGCGTGCAGTTAACACACGTCCGTTGGTAACCCCAAGAGGAAGGTGTGATGCATACAGTAGCAAGTTTTCCCTCAGTAAGAAACCAAGGTTATCGAACCAGTAGGAGTCAAGGAACATGTGAAGGTTGTTGGTGACGGAGTGTAGTGCGGCGCAACACCAGGGATTCCGGCGCCAACGTGGAACCTGCACAACACAATCAAAGTACTTTGCCCCAACGTAACAGATGAGGTTGTCAATCTCACCGGCTTGCTCGTAAACAAAGGATTAACCGTATAGTGTGGAAGATGATGTTTGTTTGCGAAGAACGAGTAAAGAACAAGTATTGCAGTAGATTGTATTTCAGATGTAAAGAATGGACCGGGGTCCACAGTTCACTAGTGGTGTCTCTCCCATAAGATAAATAGCATGTTGGGTGAACAAATTACAGTTGGGCAATAGATAAATAGAGAGGGCATAACAACGCACATACATGTCACGATGACTACTATGAGATTTAATCAGGGCATTACGACAAAGTACATAGACCGCTATCCAGCATGCATCTATGCCTAAAAAGTCCACTTTCGAGTTATCATCCGAACCCCTTCCAGTATTAAGTTGCAAACAACGAGACAATTGCATTAAGTATGGTGCGTACTCGTAATCAACACAAATATCCTTAGACAAAGCATCGATGTTTTATCCCTAGTGGCAACGAGCATATCCACAACCTTAGAACTTTTCGTCACTCGTCCCAGATTCAATGGAGGCATGAACCCACTATCGAGCATAAATACTCCCTCTTGGAGTTACAAGTATCAACTTGGCTAGAGCCTCTACTAGCAACGGAGAGAATGCAAGAACATAAACAACACATATAATAGATTGATAATCAACTTCACATAGTATTCCATATTCATCGGATCCCAACAAACACAACATGTAGCATTACAAATAGATGATCTTGATCATGATAGGCAGCTCACAAGATCCAACATGATAGCACAATGAGGAGAAGACAACCATCTAGCTACTGCTATGGACCCATAGTCCAGGGGTGAACTACTCACTCATCAATCCGGAGGCGATCATGGCGATGAAGAGTCCTCCGGGAGATGATTCCCCTCTCCGGCAGGGTGCCGGAGGCGATCTCCTAAATCCCCCGAGATGGGATTGGCGGCGGCTGCGTCTCTGGAAGGTTTTCCGTATCGTGGCTCTCGGTACAGGGGGTTTCGCGACGAAGGCTTTAAGTAGGCGGAAGGGAAGAGTCGGAGGGCTGACGAGGGGCCCACTCCATAGGGCGGCGCCGGCCCCCCTTAGGCCGCGCGGCCCTATGGTGGCGGCGCCTCGTCGCCCCACTTCGTAACCCTTTCGGTCTTCTGGAAGCTTCGTGGAAATATAAGACCCTGGGCGTGGATTTCGTCCAATTCCGAGAATATTTCCTTTGTAGGATTTCTGAAACCAAAAACAGCAGAAAACGACAAGCGGCTCTTCGGCATCTCGTCAATAGGTTAGTGCCAGAAAATGCATAATAATAACATAAAGTATGTATAAAACATGTGAGTATCATCATAAAAGTAGCATGGAACATAAGAAATTATGGATACGTTTGAGACGTATCAAGCATCCCCAAGCTTAGTTCCTACTCGCCCTCGAGTAGGTAAACGATAACAAGGATAATTTCTGAAGTGACATGCTATCATAATCTTGATCAATACTATTGTAAAGCATATGAGATGAATGCAGCGATTCGAAGCAATGGTAAAGACAATGGTTAACCAACTGAATCATATAGCAAAGACTTTTCATGAATAGTACTTTCAAGACAAGCATCAATAAGACTTGCATAAGAGTTAACTCATAAGCAATAAATTCTTAGTAGAAAGCTTCGAAGCAACACAAAGGAAGATATAAGTTTCAGCGGTTGCTTTCAACTTCAACATGTATATCTCATCGATAATTGTCAACATAAAGCAATATAACAAGTGCAATAGGTAAACATGTAAGAATCAATGCACACGAGTTGACACAAGTGTTTGCTTCTAAGATAGAAAGAAGTAGGTAAACTGACTCAACATAAAGTAAAAGAATGGCCCTTCGCGAGAGGAAGCATGGATTACTATTTTTGTGCTAGAGCTTTGATTTTGAAAACATAGAAACAATTTTGTCAACGGTAGTAATAATTCATATGTGTTATGTATAAGACATCCTATAAGTTGCAAGCCTCATGCATAGAATACTAATAGTGCCCGCACCTTGTCCTAATTAGCTTGGATTAACACGGATTATCATTGCATAACATATGTTTCAACCAAGTGTCACAAAGGGGTACCTCTATGCCGCCTGTACGAGAGGTCTAAGGAGAAAGTTCGCATTGGATTTCTCGCTTTTGATTATTCTCAACTTAGACATCCATACCGGGACAACATAGAAAACGAGATAATGGACTCCTCTTTTAATGCTTAAGCATTCAACAACGGATAATATTCTCATAAGAGATTGAGGATTTGTGTCCAAAGCTGAAACTTCCACCATGATTCATGGCTTTAGTTAGCGGCCCAATGTTCTTCTCTAACAATATGCATACTCAAACCATTTGATCATGAAAATCGCCCTTACTTCGGACAAGACGAACATGCATAGCAACTCACATGATATCCAACAAAGGTGTAATAGTTGATGGCGTCCCCAGAAACATGGTTACCGCTCAACAAGCAACTTATAAGAAATAAGATACATAGCAGCATATTCAATATTACAATAGTTTTTAAGGATATTTTCCCATGAGCTATGTATTTTAAAGACAAAGAATGGAATTTTAAAGGTAGCACTCAAGTAATGTACTTTGGAATGGCAGAGAAATACCATGTAGTAGGTAGGTATGGTGGACACGAATGGCATAGTTTTTGGCTCAAGGATTTGGATGCACGAGAAGTAATCCCTCTCAATACAAGGCTTAGGCTAGCAAGGTTGTTTGAAGCAAACTCAAGTATAAACGGGTACAGAAAAACTTACATAAGAACATATTGCAAGCATTATAAGACTCTACACTGTCTTCCTTGTTGTTCAAACACCTTAACCAGAAAATATTAGACTTAGAGAGACCAATCATGCAAACCAAATTTTAACAAGCTCTATGTAGTTCTTCATTAATAGGTGCAAAGTACATGATGCAAGAGCTTAAACATGATCTAAATGAGCACAACAATTGCCAAGTATCAAATTATTCAAGAAATTATATCAATTACCACATGAAGCATTTTCCGTTTCCAACCATATAACAATGAACGAAGCAGTTTTCAACCTTCGCCATGAACATTAAAAGTAGCACTAAGAACACATGTGTTTATATGCAACAGCGGAGCATGTCTCTCTCCCATACAAAGAATGCTAGGATCCGATTTTATTCAAACAAAAACAAAAACAAAAGCAAACAGACGCTCCAAGTAAAGCATATAAGATGTGACTGAATAAAAATATAGTTTCACTAGAGGTGACTCGATAAGTTGTCGATGAAGAAGGGGATGCCTTGGGCATCCCCAAGCTTAGATGCTTGAGTCTTCTTGAAATATGCAGGGATGAACCCCGGGGGCATCCCCAAGCTTAGACTTTTCACTCTTCTTGATCATATTGTATCATCCTCCTCTCTTGACCCTTGAAAACTTCCTCCACACCAAACTCGAAACAAACTCATTAGAGGGTTTGTGCATAATTGAAAATTCATATATTCAGAGGTGACGTAATAATTCTTAACACTTCTGGACATTGCACAAAGCTACTGAAAGTTAATGGAACAAAGAAAAAATCCATCAAACATAGCAAAACAGGCAATGCGAAATAAAAGGCAGAATCTGTCAAAACAGAACAGTCCGTAAAGACGAATTTTTCTGGGGGACTTAACTTGCTCAGATGAAAATGCTCAAATTGAATGAAAGTTGCGTACATATCCGAGGATCACGCACGTATATTGGCAGAATTTTATGAGTTATCTACGGACGGGGCTGCTCAATTTCGTGACGAGTAAGAAATCTGTTTCTGCGCAGTAATCCAAATCTAGTATCAACATTACTATCAAAGACTTTACTTGGCACAACAATGCAATAAAATAAAGATAAGGAGAGGTTGCTACAGTAGTAACAACTTCCAAGACTCAAATATAAAACAAAAGTGCTGTAGTAAAATAATGGGTTGTCTCCCATAAGCGCTTTTCTTTAACGCCTTTCAGCTAGGCGCAGAAAGTGTGAATCAAGTAACATCAAGAGATGAAACATCAACATCATAATTTGTTCTAATAATAGAATCATAAGGTAACTTCATTCTCTTTCTAGGGAAGTGTTCCATACCTTTCTTGAGAGGAAATTGATACTTAATATTACCTTCCTTCATATCAAGAGCAGCACCAACAGTTCAAAGAAAAGGTCTTCCCAATATGATGGGACAAGATGCATTGCATTCAATATCCAAGACAACAAAATCAACGGGGACAAGGTTATTGTTAACCATAATGCGAACATTATCAATCCTTCCCAAAGGTTTCTTTATAGCATTATCAGCAAGATTAACATCCAAATAACAATTTTTCAATGGTGGCAAGTCAAACATATCATAGATTTTCTTAGGCATAACAGAAATACTTGCACCAAGATCACATAAAGCATTACAATCAAAATCATTGACCCTCATCTTAATGATGGGCTCCCAACCATCTTCTAACTTCCTACGAATAGAAGTTTCAAATTTTAGTTTATCTTCTCTAGCTTTTATGAGAGCATTTGTAATATGTTTTGTAAAGGCCAAATTTATAGCACTAGCATTAGGACTTTTAGCAAGTTTTTGTAAGAACTTTATAACTTCAGAGATGTGACAATCATCAAAATCTAAACCATTATGATTTACAGCAATGGGATCATTGTCCCCAATATTTTGAAAAATTTCAGCAGTTTTATCACAAACAGTTTTAGCAGTTTTAGCAGTTTCAGGTAATTTTGCACGCTTTGCACTAGGAGTAGAAACATTGCCAACACCAATTATTTTACCATTGATAGTAGGAGGTGTAGCAACATGTGAAGCATCAACATTACTAGTGGTGGTAATAGTCCAAACTTTAGCTACATTATTCTCTTTAGCAAGTTTTTCGTTTTCTTCTCTTTCCCACCTAGCATGCAATTCAGCCATTAATCTAATATTTTCATTAATTCGAACTTGGATGGCGTTTGCTGTAGCAAATAACTTAGTATCTTTATATTCATTAGGCATAACTTTCAATTTTAAAAGATCAACTCAGAGGCAAGACTATCAACCTTAGAAGCAAGAATATCAATTTTACCAAGCTTTTCTTCAACAGATTTGTTAAAAGCAGTTTGTGTACTAATAAATTATTTAAGCATGGCTTCAAGACCAGAGGGTACATTCCTATTATTGTTGTAAGAATTACCATAAGAATTACCATAACCATTACCATTATTAGAAGGATATGGCCTATAGTTGTTACCAGAATTATTCCTATAAGCATTGTTGTTGAAATTATTACTTTTAATGAAGTTCACATCAACATTTTCTTCTTGAGCAACCAATGAAGCTAAAGGAACATTATTTGGATCAACATTAGATCTACCATTTACAAGCATATACATAATCACATCAATCTTATCACTCAAGGAGGAGGTTTCTTCAACAGAATTTACCTTCTTACCTTGTGGAGTCCTTTCAGTGTGCCATTCAGAGTAGTTGATCATCATATTATCAAGGAGCTTTGTTGCCGCCCCCAAAGTGATGGACATAAAAGTACCTCCAGCAGCTGAATCCAATAGGTTCCGCGAAGAAAAATTTAATCCTGCATAGAAGGTTTGGATGATCATCCAAGTAGTTAGTCCATGGGTCGGGCAATTCTTCACCAAAGATTTCATTCTTTCCCATGCTTGAGCAACATGTTCATTATCCAATTGCTTAAAATTCATTATTATTTGTGCTAGTGAAGTCACACAACTTAGTGTTTTCAGGAGTATTCATTTTAACAGTAGTAAATAAATCTAACTAAACAAAGTAAATGCAAGTAACTAATTTTTTTGTGTTTTAGATATAGAGAACGCAAACAAGACAGTAAATAAAGTAAAACTAGCAACTAATTTTTTTGTATTTCTAATGTAGAGAACAAACAAAGCAGTAAATAAAATAAAGTAAAGCAAGACAAAAACAAAGTAAAGAGATTGGATGTGACAGACTCCCCTTGCAGCGTGTCTTGATCTCCCCCGAAACGAGCAGAAAAAGAGCTTGATGCGTGCAGTTAACACACGTCCGTTGGGAACCCCAAGAGGAAGGTGTGATGCATACAGTAGCAAGTTTTTCCTCAGTAAGAAACCAAGGTTATCGAACCAGTAGGAGTCAAGGAACACGTGAAGGTTGTTGGTGACGGAGTGTAGTGCGGCGCAACACCGGGGATTCCGACGCCAACGTGGAACCCGCACAACACAATCAAAGTATTTTGCCCCAACGTAACGGTGAGGTTGTCAATCTCACCGGCTTGCTGTAAACAAAGGATTAACCGTATAGTGTGGAAGATGATGTTTGTTTGCGAAGAACGAGTAAAGAACAAGTATTGCGGTAGATTGTATTTCGAGATGTAAAGAATGGACCGGGGTCCACAGTTCACTAGTGGTGTCTCTCCCATAAGATAAATAGCATGTTGGGTGAACAAATTACAGTTGGGCAATTGACAAATAGAGAGGGCATAACAATGCACATACATGTCACGATGACTACTATGAGATTTAATCAGGGCATTATGACAAAGTACATAGACCGCTATCCAGCATGTATCTATGCCTAAAAAGTCCACTTTCAGGTTATCATCCGAACCCCTTCCAGTATTAAGTTGCAAACAACAGACAATTGCATTAAGTATGGTGCGTAATGTAATCAACACAAATATCCTTAGACAAAGCATCGATGTTTTATCCCTAGTGGCAACAACACATCCACAACCTTAGAACTTTCCGTCACTCGTCCCAGATTCAATGGAGGCATGAACCCACTATCGAGCATAAATACTCCCTCTTGGAGTTACAAGTATCAACTTGGCCAGAGCCTCTACTAGCAACGGAGAGCATGCAAGAACATAAACAACACATATAATAGATTGATAATCAACTTCACATAGTATTCCATATTCATCGGATCCCAACAAACACAACATGTAGCATTACAAATAGATGATCTTGATCATGATAGGCAGCTCACAAGATCTAATATGATAGCACAATGAGGAGAAGACAACCATCTAGCTACTGCTATGGACCCATAGTCCAGGGGTGAACTACTCACTCATCAATCCGGAGGCGATCATGGCGATGAAGAGTCCTCCGGGAGATGATTCCCCTCTCCGGCAGGGTGCCGGAGGCGATCTCCTGAATCCCCCGAGATGGGATTGGCGGCGGCTGCGTCTCTGGAAGGTTTTCCGTATCGTGGCTCTCGGTACAGGGGGTTTCGCGACGAAGGCTTTAAGTAGGCGGAAGGGTAGAGTCGGAGGGCTGACGAGGGGCCCACCCCATAGGGCGGCGCGGGCCCCCCTTAGGCCACGCGGCCCTATGGTGGCGGCGCCTCGTCGCCCCACTTCGTAACCGTTTCGGTCTTCTGGAAGCTTCGTGGAAATATAAGACCCTGGGCGTTGATTTCGTCCAATTCCGAGAATATTTCCTTTGTAGGATTTCTGAAACCAAAAACAGCAGAAAACGACAATCGGCTCTTCGGCATCTCGTCAATAGGTTAGTGCCGGAAAATGCATAATAATGACTTAAAGTATGTATAAAACATGTGAGTATCATCATAAAAGTAGCATGGAACATAAGAAATTATGGATACGTTTGAGACGTATCAAGGAGGAGAGACTAGGGTTTGGGGAGAGGCTAGGGTTTGGGGCGCCGGCCACTTGGGGGCTGCGGCCAAGGAGGCTTGGTGTGGCCGGCTCCTCCCCTTGCTCCTCATTATACAGGTGGAAGCCCCCAAGAGTTGTAGTCCAAGTCTTCGAATAAGACCCCAACACCAAAACTTGCCATAGGTGGGAAACCTACTCAAGATGGGAGTCCTACTCTAGGTGGGACTCCCACCTTTCCTTGGAGGGGGGTGGCCGGCCACCTTAGGTGGAGTCCACCTGGGACTCCTCCCCCTTAGGGTTGGCCGGCCATGCTAGTGGAGTACCTCCAGGACTCCGCCTTCCATAGTGATTTCTTCCGGACTTTTCTAGAACCTTCTAGAACCTTCCATAAACGCACCGGATCATTTTCAAACTTGTAAAATGACTTCCTATATATGAATCTTATTCTCTGGACCATTCCGCAACTCCTCGTGATTTCCTTGATCCCATCCGAGACTCCGAACAAAACTTCGAACTCCATTCCATATTCCATATCTACTTAAACGACATCAAACCTTAAGTGTGTCACCCTACGGTTCGCGAACTATGCAGACATGGTTGAGACTTCTCTCCGACCAATAACCAATAGAGGGATCTGGAGATCCATAATGGCTCCCACATATTCAACGATCACTTAGTGATCGAATGAACCATTTACATACGATACCGATTCCCTTTGTCACGCGATATTTTACTTGTCCGAGGTTTGATCATCGGTATCTCTATACCTTGTTCAACCTCGTCTCCTGACAAGTACTCTTTACTCGTACCGTGGTATGTGGTCTCTTATGAACCATTCATATGCTTGCAAGCTAATTAGACGACATTCCACCGAGAGGGCCCAAAGTATATCTATCCGTCATCGGGATGGACAAATCCCACTGTTGATCCATATGCATCAACTCATACTTTCCGAATACCTAATCCCACCTTTATAACCACCCATTTACGCAGTGGCGTTTGATGTAATCAAAGTACCCTTCTGGCATAAGTGATTTATATGATCTCATGGTCGAAGGACTAGGTAACTATGTATCGGAAGCTTATAGCAAATGAACTTAATGACGTGATCTTATGCTACACTTAATTGGGTGTGTCCATTACATCATTCACATAATGACATAACCTTGTTATTAATAACATCCAATGTTCATGATCATGAAACTATGATCATCTATTAATCAACAAGCTAGTTATACAAGAGGCTTACTAGGGACTCTTTGTTGTTTACATAACACACATGTATCAATGTTTCGGTTAATACAATTATAGCATGGTATATAAACATTTATCATAAACACAAAGATATATAATAACCACTTTATTATTGCCTCTTGGGCATATCTCCAACAGCCCGGTCAGACCGGCCGTGCCGCCGGGCCACCCGGTCCCAGCCCCGGTTCAACCGGCTTCCACTCCGGATCCGTCCGGTCCAAACCGGACGCGACGCTTGTGCCAGCCGGGCACTATCCAGTATGCCCGGCACCGTAGCCCGGTCACCACCCGGCCCCAGGCCCGGTTTCAACCGGCCTGACCCGGTCCCAGGCCCGGTCGATCGGCCCCCAGATCGGCCGTGTCCGAGTCTGTCTCGACCAGATCCCGATCTGGGTCGGTTATTCTTGTACTTTTTCGACCTGAGGTCGTCCTGAACCCCTATACAAGTGCCCAGGACGCTACCAAATTAGGTTTAGACCACGTTTAAGATAAACCCTAGTTCATAGTTGATTGCTTTGCAACTCTATCGAATGCATACACCATATTGCATTGATATTGGTGTATACCCTGAAAAGTCTTGTGTGATCTGTTGTTCCATTGGGAATTAGACGGTTGCAACTTACCGCTTCGTGGTCGGCGGCTACGTGCGCAAGTGTGTGGAGTTGTGAATATCTTGCAGGGTTGAGAGCTGTTGCATTGGCGACAGGGACCAATCGAGAGATCTTGATACAAGTTATCATCCACATCGTCATCAAGTTATCTCCGCTGTGTTCATCCCGTAATCATCATCACCACCGTGCTTACTGAGAACATCGGGTAACCCCTTATCATCTTGATATCATATTTCAGTATTTCCTCGGTAAGCCATCCACAATCCACCCCATAGTTGAGTTGTGAGTGTTTCCTATCCAGAAAAAGCCAAAAATATTAGGGTTAGGGTTTGCCATAGCCTTAGATTGCACTAATTTCGAGTTTTAGTTGCTTTTCGTAGTTGTTTTTGCGTATCTTTTTCTTCCATCTAGTATTGTTAGGGTTTGTGTTTCCGCTACATCTAGTTTCAGTTTTGTTTCTCCGAGTCCACATAGCATACAGTGTGTTTGTTCCCAACCATAGACATAGCCTTTCGATATACGTGACTAGGAACTTTCCCAAAAGAGACTAGTTTTACCGCTCGACAGGCTGCTCGTTAGGTTTTCAGTGCTTTGCAATTTCTGTTGGCTGTGATACAAGGAGAATAGTCGTAAAATCAAAAAAATAAAAATAAAAAGTGATTCAAAAAAGAGTGAAAAAAAAACAAAGAAGTGAAGTTCTAGTAAGATCAAGTGAAGGCATAGTTTACTTTTCTGCACCTGTAGTTGAGCAATCTTGTGCCTGTTTCGTTGAGCTTTGCTAGTGTCTCTCGAGTGCATTGCAACCTTTCCATATAGTCGCATTGCCACATTTATCGCCTTGTGTGAGTATCATTGGTTGTCTACGGCCAGCGCTAGAGCTTGTTATTGGTGCAAATAGGTAGCCTACCTACAACCCCACATATATCCTGCTTTGTCGTGTGATTGGTTCTTATACCCTTGATATTCGCTTCGCTACATCCGTGCACTAGTGTCACTACAAGTGGTAAGCATTACTAATTCACTTTGGAGCGGTAAGATTTCCTTTTCTTACCAGTTTTGAGTGAGTTGTGAGAGTACCACTATATATATTTTTGTTTAGTGCACTAACCTACTAACCATGTCTTCTAGTGATGAGAAAATTGTTAACCAGAAAACAAGAATTCTGCTGATGTGATGACATGGGGGGAGTATGAAGCTCTTCGTAATGAGATGCGACGTGAATTCCGCACTCAGGACGATGAACTTAAGGGGACTGTTCAGGAGATTTCCCAGAAGCTACAATGAAAGATCAAATGACGGATATCCAGCGCAGTCTTGAAGTTTTGCAACTGGCTGTTGACAATCTTACACAACAATAGCAACAAGAGGAAAAAGACCCTGATCTTCAGGATGAAGCACCTGGTCATGGTGCTGGACGTGGTAACCGTGGTCGTGGCTTTGTTGAACCCGGACGCCATGGTCGTGGTTTTGATGAAGAAGATGGATTGGATAAGCCCAAGTTCTCCATACCCGAGCTGATGTTGAAGAATACCTCACTTGGGAGCTGAAGATTGAGAAGTTATGGCGCTTACATAACTATACTGAAGATAGGAAGATCAAGCTTGCTTCTTCCGAATTTGATGGCTATGCATTCCGTTGGTAGGATGGACTTGTTTGTGCTCGAGAAGAAGATGGTGAGCTGCCTATTATCACATGGCGTGCTATGAAGGCGGCAATGCAAGCTCGTTTTGTGCCCACTAATTATTTGCGAACTAAATATGATAAGTTGACCCTATTGAGACAAGGTGTGAAGACTGTTGATGAATATTTCATGGAGATGGAGATACTTATGCAGCGTGGCCGTGTCCGTGAGTGTAACGATCCGACCCGATAAGGGTTGAATCTCTGTGATTATTTGTGCTAGTCCCTGGATCAATCGCTAGCACACACAGTTTAAGATGTAATACCAAGAAACAAAGGTCTTTATTACATCGCATGATCCATATATTACATAATAATTACAAGTTGTATAGCACAAGGCTAGCTCAATATCAGAGTTTACAACGAAACATATCAGCATGCAGCCCTTCATCTTCATGTGCCACGGGCGAGCATGTCGAGTATAGACTCGTAACCCTAACCATCGAACCTCACTCGTTCATCGGAATATCTGCAACATAAAACGTTGCAGCCACGCAGGGTCAATACATTTTGGAATTGTATTGGCGAGTATGACTAGAGACTTATAACAAACCTATCAAGTACATTTTCAAGGCGAGGGTTCAAACTTTTATTTTGCACAAAGCAATCATATTATCATCCTAGTTTTTATCCCAACGATTTTAATCTCCGAACTCCTATAGTGCACATGTGAGTAGGCCAAGCTCAGGGCCCCTACCATGCTAATCTCTTTTTCTTCATTGCACATGTCAGTAAGTCAGGCTCAATGCCCTTGCCATGCCAATCTCCATTCCACTAGTGTACATGTCGGCAAGTCGGGCTCAATACCCTTACCATGCCACCACCGAGTGTACATGTCGATAAGTCGGGCTCAATGCCCTTGCCATGCCAATCTCCATTCCACTAGTGTACATGTCAGCAAGTCAGGCTCAATACCCTTACCATGCCACCACCAGTCTACATGTCAGTAAGTCAGGCTCAACGCCCTTACCATGCCACTCACTACCAGTGTACATGTCAGCAAGTCAGGCTCAACGCCCTTACCATGCCACTCACTACCAGTGTACATGTCAGTAAGTCAGGCTCCATTCCCTTACCATGCCACTCGACCTATACATGTCAGTAAGTCAGGATCAAAGCCCTTACCATGTCGGTCGTCCTACAACCTTCTCAAGTACTATTCATATCCGCCCCAATTCATCCAATTGTTATTTGTCGACTAAAACTAACCTTTCAACTAATACATACCCATGACATGATATTCCACTCACTTATAAAGTAAGCATATCCAAGCAATCAAACATAGGTTGACTACAAATGAATCCAATCATAAAAACATATGGCTATCCTAAGCCGGGTTTCATAGCAATAGCACACAATCCATCAATAACAATCCTACACATGTATTTGTACTAAAATCCTACTGCACATATAGGAAAACAATAGATCTGTTATGATCAAAAGTTCAACTTGCCTTATTTGTCGTTGGCGTTCGCACTCTTCATGCAAGAACATGTGTTACACTCCGCACGATCTAGGTGATAAAATAATCACAATAAATATCTAGAGAGCACAAACAGAGAAAACACATAACAAAATAATGCATGCATACTCTCAAAATAACTTAGGTTCGAAACTAGTTTATAAGAATTTGTTTATTCAATAGGAATTTCAAAAAGGCATTTTAATACAAACTGTGAACTTATGCATAAAATAATTTCGAAAATCACAAATAAGTATTCTAGTGTATGGGAGATTTCTCTATATTTAATTTTCGACTAGAATCAACTTAAGATCATTTATGTAATTTAAAATATAGTGTAAATACTATAAACAATATTATTAATTTGAAAAATCCTTAGGTTACGTGAAATCTCAAATTAACAGTACCAAGTTGTGCTTATCATTTTTCTGAATCCAATGATATATTATTTGTTCAAATCCGAGTTACGAAAATATATTTATGATTTTTACAAGATTAAACATTTCGCGGACCTTTTATAATTTTGTCCGAAAAGTGGTCAGAAAAAGTTTCTCGGATGGAGAAACTTTCTACACCAAAGTTACAGAGAATTCAATTACGAACTCAATGCAAAAGGAATCATCTAAAATAGAGTTATATATTAAAAGATATGCAATTTTAAAGTTAGGTTTCAGCTAGCTGGTTTAGGAACGGATCGATCGTAAAGACATGTGTCTCATTCCAGTTTCAGTTAGTTGGGCTCACAAGGACCCTTAGATTCGGATCTAACAGTCTAAAACCGGTCTGTTCTGATTTAGTCTAAACTATACTCTGTACATGAACGAGGTACCGGTGACTTACATTACTAAGCACGACGGTGGCGGGTCGGCCTTCCGGCGATCTTCCGGCTGGGCGAAGTGGAAGATGGCGTGCGGTGTTCTTGAGGTCTCCCGGTACGACGAGGTGGCGGACATGGAGATGTGCTCGGATTCATCTAGTTCTTCTTCTACAGGTGGTGATGGGCAGCTCGGGAGGTGGTCGTGGCGATGCTTACATCGGTCTCCGGCGGCGGCGGTGTAGGTGTGAGAAGCGTCTAGCGGAGGCGGTCATAGAAGTCCGTCGATGATAGCGTTTACTCCCTTGAACAACAGTGGTGGACGGCTGATCGTTCTCAGCTCCGGCGATGGATGGCGTCTCTAGTTGTCTGTAGTCGAGGAAGAAGTGTCAAAACGAGGCAGTGAAGCAGGGCGTGCAGGTTAGATGAAATAGGAGAAGGCGGGACTCCTGGAGACCCAGAATCGAGCTCCATTGGCGGCGGCGGCTCGGAACTCCGGTGAGCAATTTCAGCAGCCTGGCGGCACGAAAATTAGGGCTTTTGCGATCTAAACACAGAGGAGATTGTGAGATATTTATAGGAAAAGTTTCGTGGCAAAAGGGCAACGAAATCCGAGCGAAATCAGCCAAGGAATCGGGGTTTTCTGCCAAGTCTGTTTGGACTAGTACGCGTCCAGGACTTAAACTTCAGGTTGAGGATGATGTGTGGGGCCACGCGTCAGAGAGAAAAGAAAATTAAGGGAAAGTGAAGGTGTAGGCTTGCAGTAGGAAACATGTGGCTGTGCTGCCTCACGTCACGTGATGCCTGGCCGGTTGGTTTTTTTTTTTTTCCTTCTTCTCTACTATCTTTTGTACAAATTGATTTAGTCAACTAAATTAACTTAAATAAACTTTGTAGAACTTTTAATCTGCCAAGTATGGTTTTAGGACAGTAAGGATTACTCTTTCAGTGAAAAATAGAGAGTACAAGAGCAGATTATTACACACTTGACGTATAGGCTATTTAGGAAAACAAGAAACATAGTTTAGATTTATAGAAATTAAGCGATCAAAATATTTCCCGAAACTGAAAGCTTTCACAGGTTTTATTTCAAACATGGATTTTTAATATTATAGTAGAAACGAATCAAATGACCATAAAACTAATTTTAGTCAAAGCCAAATAAAAAAATTGTTATTAAGCATATAATGCCTTAGATGGATATTATGCAAAACTAAAATTGGGCTTGAAGTTCTTTTGAGTAAGACAAGTTTGTAAATATTTCGAAAATGAATATTTGGATATTTTCTTGTAGAGCCATTCGGCGAACTTTCAAAATGATTTTATGTTCAAAGAGAAAACCAAAATCGAATAGGTTAAAACCCACTTCACAAGGTTAAGTGAACAATTCTAGAAGTTTTAGTTTCTTCTAAAAGCTAAACGAGATATATAATATGAATTACCTATTTTCTTTTGCAACAAGTCCTCCAAGTTTATTTCCATTCATAATTTTCAACAAAACCAATCAATTCAATCAACTTTAATTATTAATTAACATTTCAAAATTTTGAAAATTTTGGGATGTTACAGACTACCACCCTTAAAAGGAATCTCGTCCTCGAGATTCGAGAAAAGCTAGCAAGAAAGATGGGTTTGGGATATGTTGGGGTGGCTACCACCCTTAAAAGGAACTTTTGTGGGCAGTCTTATGTCTTAGGTTCAGCTAAGCTTATCTTGGGTATGACTTGACACATCCAAGGATATGACTTGACACCAGGTTATTTTTGGGAGGCTTCTAAGTTAATATCCAATAGGTTGTTGTTTATTCACATATAGTGAACAACATATCTCTTTAAAGTGACTTGAGTAGGCTTTTCCTCATGGTTAGGCTTCTAATCCAAATGGTTGGTTGTTGAACTACTTTTGACACTGATGGGTCACTCTTTGACTCAATCAGAAGAACAAGATGAGAGGACTTCACGACATCCTTCATCCTCTTACTTGTTAGTGTCATCGACAGTCTTCCACTATCTTCTTCTTGTAGTTGGATGTTCATTCTCATTGTAGTCCTACGCTTGGCAGAACTTGCCTACTATAAGGGTATAATATTATCCACCCTAGGGCTTAGGCTTATCATCAACATCACTTTTGTAGGTATGTCTCTCTAGATCCGCAAAGTCAACATTACAAAAGCGAATAATAAGAGTAGTAGGAATGGTGATCAATCCATCCTGCACCCAAATCATTACTCCATATATGATTTATTGAATCTCGTATTCTAACACTTGGTCAACCTCACAAATTTGACAAAAACTTTCAAGAAGTAATTGAAGCAATTTTTCAATCCCTATTATTGAATTGTTTTGAAAACATTTCTATCGATCCCTTAACTAGGATTTTGCGCATCTCACACTCTTTGGTTCTTCATCTAGATAGGGAACATCAAGGTTGATTTTGCTAGGGTTGTCTTCATGAAGATTTGTCAAGAAAACACTTGTTGGGTTGAGTATAGATGAGATTAGATAGAAGGATCTAAAGAAGATTCCTACCCTGAAAACGACAGATCAAGGCAATTCATCTTACAAACAAGATCTATCAAGCATTCATCGCATCAAGCAAACTAGTTCAAACACAAACAAAATCTAGTATGGTCATACCACAAGTTAGTATGATCATAACGTTATTGCAATATCGTTGGTGTAATAAGTGGTGGTCTATTCTATTTCTGCCTTCCATGAAGCTGCGTGAAGCTGAGTCGAGCAATAACACATGAATCATCGGTCTTCACACTTAAGGGACATGGTCATCATTAGTCCTTCCTTGATAGATTTCAAGAGTTAGGCCATCTAAGGTAAGAGGAAATTCTTTTGAAGGTGTAGTAGATGAGAATACAAGAAGTTCAAAATGAAAGATCTTTTTAATAAAAACTGGACTAGATAGATTTTTCATCCTAAGGTCTTCCTATTACTATTCCAAACCTAGGGTCACGAACCTACAGTCAACACAATGCTCTGATACCATCTGTAACGATCCGACCCGATAAGGGTTGAATCTCTGTGATTATTTGTGCTAGTCCCTGGATCAATCGCTAGCACACACAGTTTAAGATGTAATACCAAGAAACAAAGGTCTTTATTACATCGCATGATCCATATATTACATAATAATTACAAGTTGTATAGCACAAGGCTAGCTCAATATCAGAGTTTACAACGAAACATATCAGCATGGAGCCCTTCATCTTCATGTGCCACAGGCGAGCATGTCGAGTATAGACTCGTAACCCTAACCATCGAACCTCACTCGTTCATCGGAATATCTGCAACATAAAACGTTGCAGCCACGCAGGGTCAATACATTTTGGAATTGTATTGGCGAGTATGACTAGAGACTTATAACAAACCTATCAAGTACATTTTCAAGGCGAGGGTTCAAACTTTTATTTTGCACAAAGCAATCATATTATCATCCTAGTTTTTATCCCAACTGATTTTAATCTCCGAACTCCTATAGTGCACATGTGAGTAGGCCAAGCTCAGGGCCCCTACCATGCTAATCTCTTTTTCTTCATTGCACATGTCAGTAAGTCAGGCTCAATGCCCTTGCCATGCCAATCTCCATTCCACTAGTGTACATGTCAGCAAGTCAGGCTCAATACCCTTACCATGTGTTATCACCAGAATTTGACTGAGTCAGAGGTGGGCCGCGATCAAGATCGACTGGAAGAATATATATATATATATAGAAGAAATACGTGAATCGGCCTTTATATGCAAAGTGTGGGCTAGTTGGCCCGTGTATCTGTAACATACTAGGATACCTGTCGGTTAGTTAGAGTTTTACCTGTGCACGGTTATATGCACGTTTAAATTAGAAAGTCCCTTGGACTATAAATATGTATCTAGGTTTATGGAATAAACAACAACCAACGTTCAACCACAAACAAATCTCGGCGCATCGCCAACTCCTTCGTCTCGAGGGTTTCTCCGGTAAGCACCATGCTGCCTAGATCGCATCTTGCGATCTAGGCAAGCACAAGCCTACCCACGTTGTTCATGCGTTGCTCGTATCGAAGCCTTTTTGATGGCGAGCAACGTAGTTATCTTAGATGTGTTAGGGTTAGCATTGTTCTTCGAATTACATGCTTTCGTTATGCAACCCTTGCACATCTAGCCGCCCTTACACCTATCTTAGGTGTAGGGCGGCACCCCGCTTGATCATAGTTTAGTAGATCTGATCCGTTACGATTGCTCCTTGTTTCATCAAGGATTAGTTTAACATCCGCAATAGTTAGGCCTTACAAAGGGTTGGAGGATCCAGCGGCGTGTAGGGTGGCGTTTGCTAGCCCTAGAAAGGATGTTCCGGGATCAACCTCGTGTTGGTTTTTAGGCCCCGTCTAGGATCGGCTTACGGTCACCGTGCGCGAGCGCGAGGCCCAATCGTGAGTAGGATGATCCGATTATGCGGTGAAAACCCCAAATCGTCGTGGATCTCATTAGCTTTATCTTGATCAAGCAGGACCACCATATATTCGGACACCTCGTCCGAATCATGGGTGGATCGGCTCTTTGAGCCGATTCACAGGATAACCTGAGAGCCGATCGAGGCTCGTATTTAATGTTTACGTGTATGCCATGCAGGAAACTAAGCGAGGCATCATCCACACCTTCCTGACCAGGTATAGGTCAGGTGGCACGCCCTTGCGGTTAGCATCGGCGCGTGCGACCAGGAGGCTTTGCGGGCCGTCGCTCTGAGGGACTGGGGCCAGCCGCAGCCCTAGTTGTTCCCGGCTCTACCGTGTTGACCGTCTCTGCCCGCCAGGGGGTTTCTGACGTCAACACATTCTGGCACGCCCGGTGGGACAACCTTCGACATCCGCAACTTCGCCATCTACATCCGAGATGGCGGAAGACACTCCGGTCAAGTACGAGGATCTGCCTGATGAGCTCAAGAAGAAACATGACGAGATCAAGGCAACCCTCGAAGCCGAACTCATCGGCTCTTTCCACAGAACTCTCTCCCATGGCATCGAGTGGAAGGGTTTCCCACGTAAAAGTGTGTTCCAGCTCCGTCCGCCGTTGCCGTGCGTATTGGCAGCACAAGGATTATCGGTTGCACCGGCGTCCGCCTTTAACATGGTGGAGCGCATTTACCTTGAGGAGTGCCAACCAAGATCCCCACTCGACATCAGCGTCCGGAACCTAGACACCACTATGGTAGGGACGGAGATAAGGGTAGCTGCTCTCACAGCGGCGACAAGGAAGAAACCGTTCCACGCGACCAACTCCGACACTATGTGTGGGCAAATGCGGCAAGGCCGATCCGCGCGATTGGCCCCAAAGATCTATAGAGGAATACCACCAGACCAGCTTGGACCTACTAACATAAAGGCCGACTCTAGGAATCGGCCAGAAAATCGTCCTCACCATGTTTCGGTCTGGGCTCAGCGTTGATCTAGTGGGCAGTGGGATGCGTCGGCTGAGGCACTGGAGGAAATCCACATTGTTCCTTACAAAGCCGACGTTCACATCGTAGTCTGTTGACTAGCCGTAGAGCCGATATCAGCAATTCCTGGCAGAATCGGCTCGGGGGGGCACCTAATCATATGGGCATGCGGCGGCGCCGCGGAACATGTGCGGAGGAATACTGGCGGCCGTTAGGGAAATTGGCGGAAATTGACGATATAAAAAAAAATCAAAGTGGCAACCAGAGCCGATGCGCCGACTTGGACAAGTGCGGCGAGGCAAGTTTACAGGCATCAGTTTGCACAAGGGGGCCCTACTGAAGAAAAGCATTAAGGGCGTGAAGAGCATCGGCACGGATTCGATCCACCTCGGCGATCTCGGCTTCGTCATCCTCGTCTCTCCCCATCACCAGCTGGCTGCTCAGAGCACGAATTTCAGCCAGGTCAGCCTTCAGATCAGCTGTGAGACCTTTTGCTTCCTCTTGGGAGCAAGCAATGAGGGATTCCTCGTCCTGGATGAGTTGTTTGGTCTCCATGGCCCTCTTCTCAAGGTCCTCTAGTTCCTTGCGCAAGGTCGCAAGTCTGACGCTGCGAGCAGAAGTGGCGGTCTTGGTGTCTAGAACGGCCTTTTTCTCATTCAGCCGTTGACATTTGCCTGCAATATCGGCTCTCAGCGGGAGTTGGGCACGGCGAAGAGTAATCCTTTGACGAGCCGACTGCACCCTTGACCTGAAAACTGGCGAGACACCGCCCGCCAAAGCTTAACTTGCAGCTGCTATTGGGAGACGGGGCTGGATGTCCTCGAGGATACCCTTGATTCCCTCAGGGTTCTCGACCAGCGTATCGACCGAGGAAGAGAGCAAGACTTTGAGGCGTTGGAGTGGGCCGTCGATCGCGCTAGCATCTGGCTCTTCACCTGTTTTGGAAACGGCAGGCTCAATGGAGTCGGGGTCGAACGTCAACAAGCTTGAAGGATCACACCCCTACAGACGAACAAGAGCAGCATGAGCATACGACAAGGGAAAAGAGCGGGCGTGAGAGGGAGAAAGAGAGCTTACCTCTCCCAAGAAAGGAAGGGAAGCCGATGTTGTGACGATCGGCTTTACGGCAATCTGGGCTAGGTTAGCTACTTGGTCAAGGGCAGCGGATGGCGCCGGCACCTCTTCAACATTCCCGCTAGAAGTCCCATCAGTCTGCAGGGGAAATGGTAAGGCAATCCAGTTAGTGGCAAGACGATGTGGAACACGAACTGCTGAGTATATTACATTTCAAACTTCCTGGCTCGGCGAGGAGACTTGCGGATTTGAGCGGGCCCTTTTGAAGCATCGACGTTTCATGCGCGACCTCGTTTGGATCGGAACCTGAAGGGCAGCCGGCTCGGAAGTCGACCTTTTCTGAGGAGCCGACGTTGGCGAATCCGTCTGGCTCTGAGTAGTGGACTTTTCTGTATCATCTGGGAAGAATCCCTTGGACTGGACTGTGCTCCCTCACTGGAGTTCTCTTCAGTAGAAGCCTGGAAGGAGAGGTACAACCGTGTTACAAAGATTGGGAAGGCAAATGTGTTCAATTAAGACACGGATCGACTTACGTGCAAGCTTTCCTGAGCGGGAGCTTTGCGCTTCAGGGTCTTCCCGACTGCCCACCTTCCTCATCGCCGTCCTCGCCCGGGTCGAGGCTCGGGGGCAACCGGCCCCAAAGTGGCTTTACTCTTGGGAGCCGATTTCGGAGGAATCGGCCGGCTCCGCATTATGACTTTCTTCAGGGGTGGCGAGCTCTGGCAGAAGAGGACCACCGGAGCCGGAGGAAGAAATACGAAGGGGGAGCCGTCGGCTTGCTTGGGAAACGGGCCCTCTTGTTGCTGCTAGGAAGATGGAGTCAGGTCACCAAGCGAGTACCATAAGCGGCTACAAGAAATATGTGAGTAATAAATACCTGATCTGCTGGGATGTCATACTCGGCATCAAGTTGTCTCAACAGCGGTCCTAAAGCCCTTCTGAAGACATGGGTCTTCCACATGGACCACCAAGTCTCGAAACCGTCGGTGGTAAAGGAGAAACGGAGGTTGTGGGGAACTGGGATGGCCAAAGCATCGAAGAAGGTGTAACACCTTTGGCCAGTGAGTATGTCAGGCAGTTCAGCTCTGCTTGCTGTCAGATGGTGTAAGAAGAAGTGTGGCGGCACCTGCCCGAGACCAAGCTGTCGGGCTACCACTACCGGTTGATAACACTCATAACCAGGCTTGATGATCCGGTTCGAGGTACTCATGCCGACAGGGAGGAAGCAAGGGCGAATCATGATAGAATACAGATGGTGGGTGCTATCGTCATCGGCAAAGTTATCCAATCGAAAGGAGACTGGATTTTCAAAATTCTCCGATTCAGTATAAGGAAAGAACAGGGGATTGTCCAAACCTTGGAAGAAGATCTTGAACCACCCTGCTGCTTCCTTAGGGATCAGCCTGCTGCTCGGGAGACCATACAAAGCTTGGCC
Source organism: Lolium rigidum (assembly GCF_022539505.1). Taxonomy (NCBI): domain Eukaryota; kingdom Viridiplantae; phylum Streptophyta; class Magnoliopsida; order Poales; family Poaceae; genus Lolium; species Lolium rigidum. Next base: position 86,973,239 of record NC_061514.1, on the reverse strand, counting down.
ATAGCCGGTGCATCGGATATCCTTGCCATTAGCATCCGGGAAGGTGCAGGAGGTCGAGGTGGGGAGTCCGGGATCCGGTTCTCGAAAGTATAGCTGCGCCCATAACCGAATAAACCACCGGGGACCGCCGCTTTAACTGTCTTTTGAGAGAACATCTTGACGGACATCAGTTGAAGAGATCGATAGACCTCTCCAAGAAACAGCTTGCCTAGACCAAGATGGGTGCCTTTGGCCAGTTCATAGGCTAGGGAAAGGTAATTTTTGGTAGGGGCAAGTGATGGGCCACAGAAGATGAAGTGTTCCAACCAAAAGTTCAGGAAGGCTGTGTGTTCTCTCTCTGTCACGGGGCCTTTGGTCTTCATGTAACGATTGAGGTAGGCACCCCAGCTGGTACATTCTTTTTTAGAAGAAAGGGTGAAAGGGACTTTCGGCAGTTTGAATGCAGAAGGGCTTGGGGATGCAATGTCTAGGCCTGTGATCATGGTCACATCCAGCAGAGTGGGTGTCATAGGGCCATGGCCAAACATGAAACAGTTCAGTGCGTCAGACTAGAAATAGCCGATGGTTTTCATAATGTTTTCGTTCTTCTCAAGAGGAGACAATGATAAGGACAGAGCATCGGCTATCCCTATGGTTTCCCAGGTGGCATAATAAGCTTTGGATACTCTGTTATACCATGTCACCCAACCCTCAGGGGGGTTAGGCCAGGCTCGCAGGCAGTCGGCCCAGGAGGTCAGGTCTAAGTTCTGATTCACAAAGGGGATCCTGTTAGCTTCGCATGAGATTAAAAGGGCAGGGCTCTCGGAAGAACGAGGGCCAAGGCACATGGAATTTGCGAGAGAAGGATGTGGCAGCAGAATGTCTGAAACCTAAAATTGATAGTGAGAGGAAACATTAATTCAGGTGTTTGCTGTTGACATTGATGCATGTGGCTAGGGGGCCGGGAGGATTACCTTCAGCCCGGAGATCATGACGTCGGCGCTTGATGATTCCTCCATTGGATGCGCTGAAGGATTGGGACGGCGCGGCTGAGATCTGAGATCCGTAGAGCTGTCGGGGCGGCGATTTGGGGATCTGAGTTTCTCAGGCGAAGGGCGCAAGTTACCGTTTGGGGGGGCAGTTAGGTTGACCTTGCTCCCGTTTATCATAAGAGGCTGAGGTGATACCATCGGCTCTTTTGAGGGGCGTGTAACATCCCATGATTGTAATTAAGTGCATTTGCATCATAAGCATCATGTAAAATTCACTAGGAAATTTCCGCGTTTAAAATAAAATGGAGACCCTAAATGGATAAATCGTTCGGTCTAATTTAAATGCCTCAATAAGTCTTCAAACAAGAATGTTGTATTTTTTGGACAAGAGAAGTAACTGATTAATTTTACTTGCCTAGTATGTATTTTGCAAAGTGGTAAGTAAGTAATTAAAATTACTTTGGTCAAATCAAAGAGACAAACTGCAGTATAACTATTTCAGTTCAGACTTGAGCTAACAGAGATGAATATCTAGTAACCCTCCGACGGATATACATTAGCTACAGTACTCCCTATAAAATATCTGTTGACCTGTTGAGATGTGCCCAAGTAGTACTTAGTGTTATTCCCCATCGAAGCACAAAGCAAAACAGCATACACTCTTATCCATCGAGTCCGCCGAGCCAACGCCATGGCTGAGACCTGGAATCAGAGGGGAATTAGTTGTGAGAGCTGAGGACTAGCCGGAGGAAGAAGATCCAGGGAGGAGAAGACCATCAGTCTCGTCGGAACAGTCGCAGTCCACGTCTGGCCGCCGGAATCAGCGACGCCACAAGGCGAGACTGGGAGGCCGACCTATCCAGAATCAGAGCTAGACACCCAATCGGTCAGGTAAAACTGGTAGTGTTGCCGCCATGTTCCTAACCATTCCTGTAGGGAAGATTTCCATTGCTTGCTTGCGGCTGTACTATTCCATACTTGGTTCTGGAACAATTTCGTTTGTAAGCCTAGAAGCACACACACGTTCTGAGTTTGTAAGCACATATGCCAGAGGTAGAAAAAGGCTTTGTTTACATGCTCTTCTTTTTGGAAACAACGTATCAGGTTCAGAACTTTGTCATTACAGCTAGGACATGATCGGTAGAATATCTTGTTCAGTTACACATGCCTTTCCTGTAAGCTTTTGCCCATATCAAATCCTAGCTGATAGTCCCATATATTTGAGTGAAGTTTAAAACAGTTTCAGAACGAAATACCAATCTCTAAAAATGCAGTAATACATACTCTGAATTTTAGAGCTGATGTAGCCTTGGGGTGTACAAGGTCATCTTGGTTCCAGTTTGTCAGTTTAGTCTCACATGCTTGGGCATGTGTATTGGAGTCCAGACTATCACTTACACACATCTGACCTGAGCTGAGAAGAGTACAGAGTTGCTGTTCTTCTCTGAAAATCGTTTCCCTGTTCTGAAAATTTCAGGAAATGAGTAACCTTATAAAGTTCGTAACTAATTCATACTTTATCCGAATATTACTTATGAGCTATCAAAATGTTCAGAAAAACAATATCTATATGTTTATGTCATTTTCATGCATGCTTAAGAAACTTGAACACCGTTTATAATAGGAGAACAAATGAACCCTTTCTTCAATATGTGGGGTTTATGGAAATGCAATGTATTATACATTCCAACTCCATTTAAATTGATGATCATGTCTTAGAGTTAGTTTCAATACCTTTAACATGTCATGTCATCATCCTTGTATGTGCATTGCATCGATGCCATGTGTTGATTGTTCTTTTACTTTTTCGGTATTTTCTTCGCGATTGATAGAACACGTGCCCAAGACGATGAAGGACGACAACACCGAAGGTCAATAATTGTCCACCGACAAGCAAATCAAGTACAAGTTTATTGAAGATCCACTTCGGTTTGTCAGGGACAAAGGCAAGCCCTAGCCTGGTTCATATATGTTTTTGAAATGCTTTTACTTCCGGTTCCTACATATTGCACACGATTCAACTGTCTTTTATCGATAGGTAGAGTTATCTTATCTATTGCATGTTCCACGCTTGTAGCCTCAAAATCCCCGATCCACTGCTCCTAGCATAACTAGGTTTGGCATGTGTGCATCGCTAGAGCCTTTACATACTTATGCTTAGCCATGCTTAGTTTGTTACGCTATTTACTCCGGTCTTCGGACTGGAGCCATACAATGAAATGAATCTAGCATGACAAGGTTGACGTGGTAAGTATAGAGATGTTGTTAAACATGATTAAAGGCTCGGACGAGAGGCCACATTGGGATGTGGTGGGTTGTTTCGTTTCGCCGACCTTAGGAACCGAGTTCTCGCCTCTTGAACCAAGACTGAGCGTACAATCACACGAGGCCCTATTATGGTACCCTCTCGACTCACTAACTTGCCTAGTAGATTCCATGAGTCACATAGTTTGCGCGTTATTTGGACATATGCATCAAAAATGTTTGTGAAAAGGTGCATAGCATACAGGTAGGTAAGCGTGGCCGTGGTGGCTGGGGTTAGAGTCCCTGGAGAAACCCACCTCGCCTCACATCGTTAAGGACCGACTTCGGGACTTGACCCGTTACGGCGGAAAAATCCTTAGCGCGTGACTCATGGTCTCGGCGACGACAAGGTAAAGGTCGTGGTCAACCACTCTCTGCCGGCTTTCCAAGGAAGAGAGCTAATGATCCGGCACTAAGAATCGGTTGGCGCGTGTGGGTAAAGTTGTGCACCCCTGCAGGGTTAAATCTTTTCGAAAGCCGTGTCCACGGTTACGGACGACTTGGGAATGGATTCCGTGATCATAGACAACATGAACCTAATCGTAAAACTTGGCAACCAATGTGTGTTTACGGATACCTTCTCCGGTGTTGAGGGGGTGATCCGAGGATAGTGGTTCGAGATGATGAAGATTGGTGGATACAACATGATGATCAGTAGAGATCGAGATATCGCTCTCTTATCCCCTTTTAAAGGTTCTGAGTAGTCGAGCTTCTCCTCTCTCTTGTCTTACAAAGGAAAATTGGCTTTACGCAAAAGAAGATCTACGTAAAGCCCGCAAACCCGCTTTGCTAAAAGGTTGTACTAAGTCTTGCTGAGTCCCTGTACTCGGCTTTGCATGCTTTTGTTTCGAAGAAGTTGCTCCAACGAGATGGTGGTTTCTAGTCGACATCGACGAGTAGCTTGGGGTTCCCGGGTGGCAGCCTGGAATCTATGGGCCGGGACGTCGCCGTTATGCTCCCGGCCTCTTAGGCCTTTTGCTATCTTGCTATGTCTAATAGCATAACTTCGCTTCCGTTGATTGATGTATGTCGGGTCGGTGACCTCTCGCTTGTAATACTTTGGTTCTTCGCTCGGTTATGAGCTTGTATTACTTCTTGAGTCGTAGAGTCACCGTTGTGTTACCGAATCTCTCACTCGTAGTCTCTCGAGCTCTAGGTTAGGCTTGTGTCGGACGAAGATCCGATATTTGTCTAACCCCGATCCCGGGGTGCCACGAGTTTTGGTATCGTAGCGGGACCGCCCGTAGGAAGCCCTTTCTACTGGTCGATGTTGAGTCTAGTGTTTGTAAAAACTATTTGAAAGTTAAAAGTATTTGCGAAAATCTAATTAGGCTTCTTTTTACTCCTTATCTGGTATCGGTCTAATTCTAAGGTGCTTTACCTTGTGTTGATTTGAAAGTCTTCTGATCTCATCTAGTCTTTCAAACTTAGGTGCCTCAAGGGCAGGTCGTTTCTTAACCAGTTGACCTATTGTTAAGTTTGCACGACTCTAGAGAATCTGTGTGTGTGTGTTTCGAGTTTTCTTCCTTTCTCTTGCTTTCAGAGAGAGCTAGCTATCGTTCCATCAGAATTTGAGTCGTGTGTGTTCTTTGCCTCCTCTTTATTTTGTTTCAATAGAGAGATCTCCTTTCATGATGACCTTTCTATTTTGTGGGTTCCACAAAATTCTATTCTAGGCTTCGAGGTTTCCTTTCGCCTTGTATGCCTACTTTTTATTTTGTTGGGTACTTTGGAAGCTTTGCATGACTTCTAGAATCTACATCGTGATTACTACCTCGCAGTGTCCTTTGTGTCACTCATCTAGTAGTTACTACTTTCTCGGGTTTTAACCCTTGGACTTGAACCGAAGGTCCCCGACTGTGCCTGGATTCTAATGAATCTTAGTACATGAAGTCGGCCTTTAACCCAAGATCCATGCCATTAAACACGAGTGTTACTGTTCATACATTACACCGGGATAGCTAAATTCAAATTGTTCTAGCCTTCAAGCTTGTGGTTATTATCGTGTTGAATTGCGGCAATAAAGATCTTTCCCTTCCACTAGCTATCGCAGAGGTTCTCTCATTGAACCAAATGGATCACGATAAGAGTGCTCTTTGTGAGTCTCTCATCTATATCTGTAACTCTGCCACACCTTCTTTTTCGAGCATGAGTTTCACATAAGCGTTAATTTGTGCATCTACCTCTCAGGAATTCTGTTCCTGATTGTGTTCCTCCTCTTTAGTCGCTTTCCGATCTTTGTCTGCTAGTTAGCAACCAATTGGTAAATGTGCATTGCTGTCTCCAGTGCATATTACTCTTGTGGTTCGTCAAGACATTCCACTTCAGTATGTCAGGAGAAACAAACTCCAGTACCTTGTCCATTTCTAGGATTGGTCAAAGTTTTGTAATCCGCAGATTAAGAGGCCTCGTTAGCTTCTGTTCTGTTCTACCATAGAGTATCACCCTCTTTTATATCATGAGGTCGTGCTGAGTCTCATGGCCTTATTGATAAAGTGATGCTCTTACATATCTTTACTCGCCCTTCCTCCGAGCCGTGCCGTGCTTGGGAATGTTGGGGTTTGCGTATTGATGTGGCCATCTGAGATTCTTAGCAATTCTCATTGCTTCGAAATCTAAGGACATTTGTGTCATTCCTAGCATGGTTGGTTCACAACTATTAAGCGAAGTTTGATTGTGTTGCCAAGTCCATTCGTTCAGGCGCACATCTTCGGTCAAAGAGTTCGGTTAATGCCAAAGCTCTCGAGACCATATCGTATTGCGTTGTAAAGCAAGATCCCCTCTCAAACTCAGTGATATACCGGTGGTTCGTGATATTCTAGTTGTCTTTCTAGAAGTATCGCCATGTTGCCACATGACCGTGTTGTCGAATTCATGAGTAAGTTGGTTCTTTGAACTACTTCTTTCTCCAAGGAACCCTGTTGGATAACCCTGGACTAGTTGGTTGAGTTTAATCAACAACTTGGAGAGTTGAAAGACAAAATCTCTATTCAACTTTGTTCCTTCTTAAAGGGATGTCTAGTTTTGTTCGTGTTGAAGTCAGGAAGTATCTCCTTTATGGATATGATGTCTTCCAAAATCTTTGATTTGAGTTTGGGCTATCGTCAAATCAAACCCAGTTCCAAGGACTATCTTGATGATGTTTATACTCATGGTGTCTCATCTGAGTATACCTTCATGTCCTTTGGTCTGACCAATACTTCTGCCGAGTTCTTATAGAATATGATTCCCTCATTGGAGTATCTTGATAAGTTTGTTATTGAGCCCAATCGATGACATTCTTATCTTCTCCAAGTTTGAAAGAGATCCATATTGGACGTTTGGCACTAATGTTGGAATCTTTTGAGAACCATATTCGTGTTATCATGAAGTATGTGTTCTGGATGTTGGAAGTGACCTTCTCTGGTTCACGTGCATTTGCTGAAAGATGTCGCCGTGGATCTGAGTCGAGTTCCCTTTGTTTTCCTCGGGAATCATAGCAAGTCGGTCATGCATGTGCGAAGTATTCTTGAGATGGAAGGTTGTTACCTCCCTTCCTTGAAACGCTCATCTATGCACCCTAAGCCACTGACTGATTTGTTCAAGAAAGAGAAGAAGCTTAATAGCTTCGATATCTTCTTTGATGTCCCTACAAAGACTCACTTGTGTTACATTACAAGTTCATATGCACGCAATTGCCTTTGCAGTCGGAACCACATGTATTACGCAATCTAGCTCAATCTTTTTGGAGCTTGACATTGTGGTCCATATCTTGAGAATCTAGCGACTTTACCTTTGTTGTAACTGTTGAAATTTTTTCCTTCGGACATGCTAAGTCTGAAATATCTTTACACCTAACCTAAGCTGAATCTCAAGCGGCAATTATGGTTAGTGCTTCTCAAGGATTTTTGACATAGGTCTCTTTGTAAATCTGGCAAGATTGATGTTGGGGTTAGCACAATTAGTCGGAAGATATAATGCCAAGATTCTTGAAGTAACAAGAATAACAACTCTCCATAAGGATCTTGTGCGACTTATTCTAGGAGTTGCCCTTATGATGTCTTTCAATTCTGAAGTCTGACCTTCACTTGATGACCTATTGAAGGCTGGTCAATAGCCTAATATTGGTGTCTAGAACATCGAGGAGAACATGCTACATGTCTCTAGGACAATCCCTCGAAACTATTTCTTCCATGACAACAATTCCACCAGGAGAAAATTCACTTCCCGGTGATCCTACTACTTCGTTCGACGATGCTCATCCCCTTCTAGTTGTTTGTACTTGAAGTTCTCTTTAATTCACACGTTGTGTGAATTCGTCAGTCATCTGGGCCCCAACCTTTTGAGTAGACAACAATCACTTCATGTACCCTTGCCAAAAGAGTGATTATGATTTTGAAATCTAAAGTTGCTCTGGCTGGATACTCATTTGTGCTTCCACAATTCACCCTCTCTAAAGGTGTGCCTCATCATGGTATCAAAGGCAGATCAACTCCTCGCTGCTTGTTCCTCCGTATTGTTGTCAAGTATGGAACCATTGTCTACCAAATTTGAAGCTTATTCTGTATCCTCTGTTACCTTGATGTGTTTCATGGTCGTCATCTCAATAGATGTTTTTGAACATTCCTACCTTGTGTTGACCATGAAATACTCGATCTTTGTGAAGATCAATCTTTTCAGAGTTACTCCCTCTTTCCTCAGGTGTAGTTAGACGAAGATGCCGAAGGAACAAAATGAAGATCAACAAGGACCAAGAAGATCGTTGAACCCCTTCTTCTTTTCTTACCTAGGAATCTCGGGGTCGAGATTCTTGTAAGGTGGGTAGATTTGTAACATCCCATGATTGTAATTAAGTGCATTTGCATCATAAGCATCATGTAAAATTCACTAGGAAATTTCCGCGTTTAAAATAAAATGGAGACCCTAAATGGATAAATCGTTCGGTCTAATTTAAATGCCTCAATAAGTCTTCAAACAAGAATGTTGTATTTTTTGGACAAGAGAAGTAACTGATTAATTTTACTTGCCTAGTATGTATTTTGCAAAGTGGTAAGTAAGTAATTAAAATTACTTTGGTCAAATCAAAGAGACAAACTGCAGTATAACTATTTCAGTTCAGACTTGAGCTAACAGAGATGAATATCTAGTAACCCTCCGACGGATATACATTAGCTACAGTACTCCCTATAAAATATCTGTTGACCTGTTGAGATGTGCCCAAGTAGTACTTAGTGTTATTCCCCATCGAAGCACAAAGCAAAACAGCATACACTCTTATCCATCGAGTCCGCCGAGCCAACGCCATGGCTGAGACCTGGAATCAGAGGGGAATTAGTTGTGAGAGCTGAGGACTAGCCGGAGGAAGAAGATCCAGGGAGGAGAAGACCATCAGTCTCGTCGGAACAGTCGCAGTCCACGTCTGGCCGCCGGAATCAGCGACGCCACAAGGCGAGACTGGGAGGCCGACCTATCCAGAATCAGAGCTAGACACCCAATCGGTCAGGTAAAACTGGTAGTGTTGCCGCCATGTTCCTAACCATTCCTGTAGGGAAGATTTCCATTGCTTGCTTGCGGCTGTACTATTCCATACTTGGTTCTGGAACAATTTCGTTTGTAAGCCTAGAAGCACACACACGTTCTGAGTTTGTAAGCACATATGCCAGAGGTAGAAAAAGGCTTTGTTTACATGCTCTTCTTTTTGGAAACAACGTATCAGGTTCAGAACTTTGTCATTACAGCTAGGACATGATCGGTAGAATATCTTGTTCAGTTACACATGCCTTTCCTGTAAGCTTTTGCCCATATCAAATCCTAGCTGATAGTCCCATATATTTGAGTGAAGTTTAAAACAGTTTCAGAACGAAATACCAATCTCTAAAAATGCAGTAATACATACTCTGAATTTTAGAGCTGATGTAGCCTTGGGGTGTACAAGGTCATCTTGGTTCCAGTTTGTCAGTTTAGTCTCACATGCTTGGGCATGTGTATTGGAGTCCAGACTATCACTTACACACATCTGACCTGAGCTGAGAAGAGTACAGAGTTGCTGTTCTTCTCTGAAAATCGTTTCCCCTGTTCTGAAAATTTCAGGAAATGAGTAACCTTATAAAGTTCGTAACTAATTCATACTTTATCCGAATATTACTTATGAGCTATCAAAATGTTCAGAAAAACAATATCTATATGTTTATGTCATTTTCATGCATGCTTAAGAAACTTGAACACCGTTTATAATAGGAGAACAAATGAACCCTTTCTTCAATATGTGGGGTTTATGGAAATGCAATGTATTATACATTCCAACTCCATTTAAATTGATGATCATGTCTTAGAGTTAGTTTCAATACCTTTAACATGTCATGTCATCATCCTTGTATGTGCATTGCATCGATGCCATGTGTTGATTGTTCTTTTACTTTTTCGGTATTTTCTTCGCGATTGATAGAACACGTGCCCAAGACGATGAAGGACGACAACACCGAAGGTCAATAATTGTCCACCGACAAGCAAATCAAGTACAAGTTTATTGAAGATCCACTTCGGTTTGTCAGGGACAAAGGCAAGCCCTAGCCTGGTTCATATATGTTTTTGAAATGCTTTTACTTCCGGTTCCTACATATTGCACACGATTCAAGCTGTCTTTTATCGATAGGTAGAGTTATCTTATCTATTGCATGTTCCACGCTTGTAGCCTCAAAATCCCCGATCCACTGCTCCTAGCATAACTAGGTTTGGCATGTGTGCATCGCTAGAGCCTTTACATACTTATGCTTAGCCATGCTTAGTTTGTTACGCTATTTACTCCGGTCTTCGGACTGGAGCCATACAATGAAATGAATCTAGCATGACAGGTTGACGTGGTAAGTATAGAGATGTTGTTAAACATGATTAAAGGCTCAGACGAGAGGCCACATTGGGATGTGGTGGGTTGTTTCGTTTCTGCCGACCTTAGGAACCGAGTTCTCGCCTCTTGAACCAAGACTGAGCGTACAATCACACGAGGCCCTATTATGGTACCCTCTCGACTCACTAACTTGCCTAGTAGATTCCATGAGTCACATAGTTTGCGCGTTATTTGGACATATGCATCAAAAATGTTTGTGAAAAGGTGCATAGCATACGGTAGGTAAGCGTGGCCGTGGTGGTCGGGGTTAGAGTCCCTGGAGAAACCCACCTCGCCTCACATCGTTAAGGACCGACTTCGGGACTTGACCCGTTACGGCGGAAAAATCCTTAGCGCGTGACTCATGGTCTCGGCGACAGCAAGGTAAAGGTCGTGGTCAACCACTCTCTGCCGGCTTTCCAAGGAAGAGAGCTAATGATCTGGCACTAAGAATCGGTTGGCGCGTGTGGGTAAAGTTGTGCACCCCTGCAGGGTTAAATCTTTTCGAAAAGCCGTGTCCACGGTTACGGACGACTTGGGAATGGATTCGTGATCATAGACAACATGAACCTAATCGTAAAACTTGGCAACCAATGTGTGTTTACGGATACCTTCTCCGGGTGTTGAGGGGGTGATCCGAGGATAGTGGTTCGAGATGATGAAGATTGGTGGATACAACATGATGATCAGTAGAGATCGAGATATCGCTCTCTTATCCCCTTTTAAAGGTTCTGAGTAGTCGAGCTTCTCCTCTCTCTTGTCTTACAAAGGAAAATTGGCTTTACGCAAAAGAAGATCTACAGAAAGCCCGCAAACCCGCTTTGCTAAAAGGTTGTACTAAGTCTTGCTGAGTCCCTGTACTCGCCTTTGCATGCTTTTGTTTCGGAAGAAGTTGCTCCAACAGATGGTGGTTTCTAGTCGACATCGACGAGTAGCTTGGGGTTCCCGGTGGCGTACTGGAATCTATGGGCCGGGACGTCGCCGTTATGCTCCCGGCCTCTTAGGCCTTTTGCTATCTTGCTATGTCTAATAGCATAACTTCGCTTCCGTTGATTGATGTATGTCGGGTCGGTGACCTCTCGCTTGTAATACTTTGGTTCTTCGCTCGCTTATGAGCTTGTATTACTTCTTGAGTCGTAGAGTCACTGTTGTGTTACCGAATCTCTCACTGTAGTCTCTCGAGCTCTAGGTTAGGCTTGTGTCAGACGAAGATCTGATATTTGTCTAACCCTGATCCCGGGGGTGCCACAGGGCGCCTGACTCTGGCTATCGGCATGGTTAAGAGAAGACATTCCTTCATTTTTTGGATTGGTGGTAAAGTTAAGGAGACGGGATAACGTGACCCAATGAGGTATAAGCATGATGATTTTGGAAATGACATTTCCAAAACCAGGGGGGCATGTGTTATCACCAGAATTTGACTGAGTCAGAGGTGGGCCGCGATCAAGATCGACTGGAAGAATATATATATATATATATATAGAAGAAATACGTGAATCGGCCTTTATATGCAAAGTGTGGGCTAGTTGGCCCGTGTATCTGTAACATATTAGGATACCTGTCGGTTAGTTAGAGTTTTACATGTGCACGGTTATATGCACGTTTAAATTAGAAAGTCCCTTGGACTATAAATATGTATCTAGGTTTATGGAATAAACAACAACCAACGTTCAACCACAAACAAATCTCGGCGCATCGCCAACTCCTTCGTCTCGAGGGTTTCTCCGGTAAGCACCATGCTGCCTAGATCGCATCTTGCGATCTAGGCAAGACAAGCCTACCCACGTTGTTCATGCGTTGCTCGTATCGAAGCCTTTTTGATGGCGAGCAACGTAGTTATCTTAGATGTGTTAGGGTTAGCATTGTTCTTCGAATTACATGCTTTCGTTATGCAACCCTTGCACATCTAGCCGCCCTTACACCTATCTTAGGTGTAGGGCGGCACCCCGCTTGATCATAGTTTAGTAGATCTGATCCGTTACGATTGCTCCTTGTTTCATCAAGGATTAGTTTAACATCCGCAATAGTTAGGCCTTACAAAGGGTTGGAGGATCCAGCGGCGTGTAGGGTGGCGTTTGCTAGCCCTAGAAAGGATGTTCCGGGATCAACCTCGTGTTGGTTTTTAGGCCCTGTCTAGGATCGGCTTACGGTCACCGTGCGCGAGCGCGAGGCCCAATCGTGAGTAGGATGATCCGATTATGCGGTGAAAACCCCAAATCGTCGTGGATCTCATTAGCTTTATCTTGATCAAGCAGGACCACCATATATTCGGACACCTCGTCCGAATCATGGGTGGATCGGCTCTTTGAGCCGATTCACGAGATAACCCGAGAGCCGATCGAGGCTCGTATTTAATGTTTACGTGTATGCCATGCAGAAACTAAGCGAGGCATCATCCACACCTTCCCGACTGGGTATAAGTCGGGTGGCACGCCCTTGCGGTTAGCATCGGCGCGTGCGACCAGGAGGCTTTGCGGGCCGTCGCTCTGAGGGACTGGGGCCAGCCGCAGCCCTAGTTGTTCCCGGCTCTACCGTGTTGACCGTCTCTGCCCGCCAGGGGGTTTCTGACGTCAACACCATGCCACCACCAGTGTACATGTCAGTAAGTCAGGCTCAATGCCCTTGCCATGCCAATCTCCATTCCACTAGTGTACATGTCAGCAAGTCAGGCTCAATACCCTTACCATGCCACCACCAGTGTACATGTCAGTAAGTCAGGCTCAACGCCCTTACCATGCCACTCACTACCAGTGTACATGTCAGCAAGTCAGGCTCAACGCCCTTACCATGCCACTCACTACCAGTGTACATGTCAGTAAGTCAGGCTCCATTCTCTTACCATGCCACTCGACCTATACATGTCAGTAAGTCAGGATCAAAGCCCTTACCATGTCGGTCGTCCTACAACCTTCTCAAGTACTATTCATATCTGCCCCAATTCATCCAATTGTTATTTGTCGACTAAAACTAACCTTTCAACTAATACATACCCATGACATGATATTCCGCTCACTTATAAAGTAAGCATATCCAAGCAATCAAACATAGGTTGACTACAAATGAATCCAATCATAAAAACATATGGCTATCCTAAGCCGGGTTTCATAGCAATAGCACACAATCCATCAATAACAATCCTACACATGTATTTGTACTAAAATCCTACTGCACATATAGGAAAACAATAGATCTGTTATGATCAAAAGTTCAACTTGCCTTATTTGTCGTTGGCGTTCGCACTCTTTGTGCAAGAACATGTGTTACACTCCGCACGATCTAGGTGATAAAATAATCACAATAAATATCTAGAGAGCACAAACAGAGAAAACACATAACAAAATAATGCATGCATACTCTCAAAATAACTTAGGTTCGAAACTAGTTTATAAGAATTTGTTTATTCAATAGGAATTTCAAAAAGGCATTTTAATACAAACTGTGAACTTATGCATAAAATAATTTCGAAAATCACAAATAAGTATTCTAGTGTATGGGAGATTTCTTTATATTTAATTTTCGACTAGAATCAACTTAAGATCATTTATGTAATTTAAAATATAGTGTAAATACTATAAACAATATTATTAATTTGAAAAATCCTTAGGTTACGTGAAATCTCAAATTAACAGTACCAAGTTGTGCTTATCATTTTTCTGAATCCAATGATATATTATTTGTTCAAATCCGAGTTACGAAAATATATTTATGATTTTTACAAGATTAAACATTTCGCGGACCTTTTATAATTTTGTCCGAAAAGTGGTCAGAAAAAGTTTCTCGGATGGAGAAACTTTCTACACGAAAGTTACAGAGAATTCAATTACGAACTCAATGCAAAAGGAATCATCTAAAATAGAGTTATATATTAAAAGATATGCAATTTTAAAGTTAGGTTTCAGCTAGCTGGTTTAGGAACGGATCGATCGTAAAGACATGTGTCTGATCCCAGTTTCAGTTAGTTGGGCTCACAAGGACCCTTAGATTCGGATCTAACAGTCTAAAACCGGTCTGTTCTGATTTAGTCTAAACTATACTCTGTACATGAACGAGGTACCGGTGACTTACATTACTAAGCACGACGGTGGCGGGTCGGCCTTCCGGCGATCTTCCGGCTGGGCGAAGTGGAAGATGGCGTGCGGTGTTCTTGAGGTCTCCCGGTACGACGAGGTGGCGGACATGGAGATGTGCTCGGATTCATCTAGTTCTTCTTCTACAGGTGGTGATGGGCAGCTCGGGAGGTGGTCGTGGCGACGCTTACATCGGTCTCCGGCGGCGGCGGTGTAGGTGTGAGAAGCGTCTAGCGGAGGCGGTCCTCCCTTGAACAACAGTGGTGGACGGCTGATCGTTCTCAGCTCCGGCGATGGATGGCGTCTCTAGTTGTCTGTAGTCGAGGAAGAAGTGTCAAAACGAGGCAGTGAAGCAGGGCGTGCAGGTTAGATGAAATAGGAGAAGGCGGGACTCCTGGAGACCCAGAATCGAGCTCCATTGGCGGCGGCGGCTCGGAACTCCGGTGAGCAATTTCAGCAGCCTGGCGGCACGAAAATTAGGGCTTTTGCGATCTAAACACAGAGGAGATTGTGAGATATTTATAGGAAAAGTTTCGTGGCAAAAGGGCAACGAAATCCGAGCGAAATCAGCCAAGGAATCGGGGTTTTCTGCCGAGTCTGTTTGGACTAGTACGCGTCCAGGACTTGAACTTCAGGTTGAGGATGATGTGTGGGGCCGCGCGTCAGAGAGAAAAGAAAATTTAGGGAAAGTGAAGGTGTAGGCTTGCAGTAGGAAACATGTGGCTGTGCTGCCTCACGTCACGTGATGCCTGGCCGGTTGGTTTTTTTTTTCCCCTTCTTCTCTACTATCTTTTGTACAAATTGATTTAGTCAACTAAATTAACTTAAATAAACTTTGTAGAACTTTTAATCTGCCAAGTATGGTTTTAGGACAGTAAGGATTACTCTTTCAGTGAAAAATAGAGAGTACAAGAGCAGATTATTACACACTTGACGTATAGGCTATTTAGGAAAACAAGAAACATAGTTTAGATTTATAGAAATTAAGCGATCAAAATATTTCCCGAAACTGAAAGCTTTCACAGGTTTTATTTCAAACATGGATTTTTAATATTATAGTAGAAACGAATCAAATGACCATAAAACTAATTTTAGTCAAAGCCAAATAAAAAAAATTGTTATTAAGCATATAATGCCTTATATGGATATTATGCAAAACTAAAATTGGGCTTGAAGTTCTTTTCAGTAAGACAAGTTTGTAAATATTTCAAAAATGAATATTTGGATATTTTCTTGTAGAGCCATTCGGCGAACTTTCAAAATGATTTTATGTTCAAAGAGAAAACCAAAATCGAATAGGTTAAAACCCACTTCACAAGGTTAAGTGAACAATTCTAGAAGTTTTAGTTTCTTCTAAAAGCTAAACGAGATATATAATATGAATTACCTATTTTCTTTTGCAACAAGTCCTCCAAGTTTCTTTCCATTCATAATTTTCAACAAAACCAATCAATTCAATCAACTTTAATTATTAATTAATATTTCAAAATTTTGAAAATTTTAGGATGTTACAGTGAGTCAATTCAGATGACAATGCAGCGTTTTCTACATGGTTTGAAGTATGATATCAAAGGCATTGTTCATCATCACAGTTACACTACAATGAATAAGTTGCTACATCATGCAAGAGAAGCTGAATCACAGTTGGCTGAAGAAGCAAAGGTTAAAGGTCGTGCTACGGGAGCTGGGCGCTACACGCTTAGGGCGCCTCCATCTATGGCATCGGCGCCATCTACGCGCTCCGCACCTTATTCGACTCCATCTAGCAATCCGGTCTCCAATGTGTCCAACACAAAGAAGCCCGACTCTGCTGCAAGTACGAGTGGTTCTAGCATGTCTACTGCGCGCAACCGCGATATGAATTGCCATACCTGTGGTGGCAAGGGTCATTTCAAGAGAGATTGTCCTAACCGCAAAGTCATGATTATCAATGAGGACAATGAGTATGAGACTGGAGATGATGTTGATCCATATGCTCCAGAAGATGATGACTATGATAGTGATGGTGTAGATGCATATCCATCTGATGCTCGCACTATTGTTGTGTCTCAGCGTGCTCTTAATGTGTTTCCAAGTGCATCTACTCAGCGCTGCAATTTGTTCCAAACAAAGGCTTTAGTTGGTCCTGACAAGGCTTGCAAGGTCATTATTGATGGCGGGAGTTATCGCAATTTAGCAAGCAAGGAGTTGTGTACCAAGCTGAAGTTGAAGTATCTACCGCACCCGCATCCATACTATATTCAGTGGTTGAGCGACAATGGTGAGATGAAGGTAAATCACATGGTGCGTGTTGAGTTTGAGATTGGACCGTATAAGGATTCCATTTATTTTGATGTGCTTCCTATGACGGTGTGTCACTTATTATTGGATCGGCCTTGGCTCTATGACTGTTCTGTGCAACACAATGGCCGTGCCAATACATATCACTTGGAGTTCAAGGGCAAGAAAATCAACTTGCAGCCTATGTAACCACAACAAATTGTCAATGAATCTCGTCAGAAAGTTGAAGTAAACTTGGAGGATGCACCTATAGATAGGCGAGAGAATTGTAATACGGTGAGTGATATAACGAAAAGTGAGAGAGTGAATTCCTTAGTTATATTAGACACCAAAGAAGATATGAGAGAGTTTAGTGAGGATCATACAACCATGCCACTTGTGCTCATGTACAAGGGTGAGGTTTTGGTTTCTAACGACATGACCCCTATTTCTCTTGGTGTTTCTAGTGTTTTGCAGGAATTCAGCGACGTGTTTCCGGAGGAGGTACCCGCAGGATTGCCACCATTGCATGGTATTGAGCATCAAATTGACTTGATCCCCGGAGCTTCGCTGCGCAATAGGGCGCCATATAGGATGAACCCCGAAGAGACAAAGGAGATACAGAAGCAAGTACAAGCGCTACTCGACAAAGGTTATATCCGCATAAGCCTTAGTCCTTGTGCTGTTCCTGTTATTTTAATTCCTAAGAAAGATGGTACATGGCGTATCTGTGTAGATTGTAGAGCGATAAACAACATTACTATTCGATATCGTCATCCTATTCCCCGTTTAGAGGATATGCTAGATGAATTGAGTGGTGCTGTTGTTTTCTCTAAAATTGATTTGCGTAGTGGTTATCATCAAATTAGGATGAAAGAGGGGGATGAATGGAAAACAACCTTTAAAACAAAATTTGGTTTATATGAGTGGTTAGTAATGCCTTTTGGTTTGAGTAATGCACCTAGCACTTTCATGAGACTGATGAACCATGTTTTGCGTGATTTTATTGGCAAGTTTGTGGTTGTGTACTTTGATGACATATTAATCTACAGCCGCAATGAATCTGATCATACTATACATATTAGACATGTTTTGCAAGTGTTGCGTGATAATAAACTCTATGGTAATCTTGAGAAGTGCACATTTTACAAAGATAAGGTCATATTTCTGGGTTATGTTGTCTCTAAGCATGGAGTAGAAGTAGATGTGTCTAAAATTGAAACTATTCAAAATTGGCCTACTCCCATGAATGTTAGTCAAGTAAGAAGTTTTCATGGTCTAGCTGGGTTTTATAGAAGATTTGTGCCTAATTTTAGTACTATTGCTGCACCTTTGAATGAATTGACTAAAAAGGGTGTTGTCTTTGAGTGGGGCGCAGCCCAAGATCATGCTTTAATGAACTGAAAAGATTGTTAACTTCTGCACCGTTGCTTGCACTTCCTGATGTTAATAAGAAATTTGAGATTGAATGTGATGCTAGTGGTATTGGAATTGGTGGTGTGTTGATACAAGGGGTCGTCCAATTGCATATTTTTTTGAGAAACTTTCTGGTGCTAAGTTGAACTATCCAATATATGATAAAGAATTGTATGCTTTGATTAGAGTTCTTGAGGTTTGGCAACATTACTTGTGGCCAAAAGAATTTATCATACATTCTCATCATGAAGCTTTAAAATATCTGAAAGCACAATCTAACTTGCATAGGCGTCTTGCTAAGTGGGTTGAGTTCGTTGAGTCTTTTCCATACATTATTAAGCATAAGAAGGGAAAAGATAATATTGTTGTTGATGCTCTATCTAGGAAGAATATGCTATTAACTCAACTTGATGTTAAAATTCCTGGATTAGAGATACTATGTGATTTGTATGCTACTGATCATGATTTTGCTGAACCATATCGCTTGTGTGCTATTGGTACAGCATGGAAAAAATATCACATACATGATGGGTTCTTGTTTAGAGCTAACAAACTATGTGTTCCAGAATCGTCTGTGTGTTTGCTCTTATTGCAGAAATCACATGCTGGACGTTTGATGGGTCACTTTGGGCGTGAGAAGACGCTACTCATGCTAGCTGACCACTTTTATTGGCCAAAGATGAGGCGGGATGTGGACAGATATGTGAAGAGGTGCATTACTTGCAACAAGTCCAAGTCCAAGCTGAAGCCTCACGGTTTGCATACTCCTTTACCGGCACCTACTACACCTTGGGAAGACATTAGTATGGATTTTGTGTTGGGTTTGACGCGTACTAAAAGAGGCCATGATTCTATATTTGTGATAGTGGATAGATTCTCTAAGATGTCACTTTTTATTGCCTGCCACAAGAGCGACGATGCGTCGCACATTGCTAACCTGTTTTTCAGGGAGATTGTACGTCTACATGGAGTCCCGAAGACTATTGTTTCTGATCGTGACGTGAAGTTCATGAGCTACTTCTGGAAGACGCTTTGGAGAAAGCTGGGGACAAATCTGCTTTTCAGCACTACTTGTCATCCCCAAACTGATGGTCAAACTGAAGTGGTGAATAGAACATTGTCACAACTGTTGAGATCCATGATCAAGAAGAACCTAAAGGAGTGGGAAGATTGTTTGCCGCATGTGAAGTTTTCTTACAACAGGGCGGTACATTCTACCACAGAGCTGTGTCCCTTTGAGGTGGTGTATGGTTTCAAACCCATTACTCCACTTGACTTGTTGCCTTTGCCCATACATGAGAGAGTCAATATGGAGGCATCAAAGAGGGCAGATTTTGTGCGAAAGATTCATGTGAAGACTAAAGAGTTGATAGAGAAGAAAGGCAAGAACAATGCTGCAAGGGTGAACAAGAAGCGCAAGGAGATGTTGTTCAAGCCTGGTGATATGGTCTGGGTGCATTTTCGAATGGATAGGTTCCCCAAAGCTACGGAAGTACAAGTTACTTCCTCGTGGTGTTGGTCCTTACAAAGTGCTTGCCAAGATCAATGATAATGCATACTCTATAGATCTTCCAATCAATGAGTTTGGTGTCAGCAATTCTTACAATGTGGCTGATTTGACACCATATGATGGACAAGACCTTGGTGCGTCGAGGTCGACGCCTTTTGAAGGGGGGGAGATGATGAGGACATCCCTACTACACTACTACCTCCGTCATTGCAAGATAAAGACGATGCTGTTGTGAAGCTCAAGTCCAATGAAGTCAGGATTGGACCAATGACGCGCGCTCGTGCGAAGCTACTTAAACAACATGTGAACTTGTTCCTAAGTGATACTTTGATCGATGAGAACTTTATATTGCCTAAGTTGTATTACTTATGTGTGATCATGTATGAAGAGGAAGCAAGCATCGCACGAGGAGGAGAGGAGCAGCTGGACAAGAAGTTGGACGTGAAGCTGTACATGGAGCTAGACATGAAGACATCCCATGGACGCGCGAGGGAGGAGCGGGAGGCATGCGCGAGAGGAGGAGATGCAGTTCAGGCCGGCGCCAGGCCCGGTCAGACCGGCCGTGCCGCCGGGCCACCCGGTCCCAGCCCCGGTTCGACCGGCTTCCACGCCGGATCCGTCCGGTCCAAACCGGACGCGACGCTTGTGCCAGCCGGGCATTATCCAGTATGCCCGACACCGTAGCCCGGTCATCACCCGGCGCCAGGCCCGGTTTCAACCGGCCTGATCCGGTCCCAGGCCTGGTCGACCGGCCCCCAGACCGGCCGTGTCCGAGTCTGTCTCGACCAGATCCCGATCTGGGTCGGTTATTCTTGTACTTTTTTGACCTAAGGTCGTCCTGAACCCCTATATAAGTGCCCAGGACACCCCCAAATTAGGTTTAGACCACGTTTAAGATAAACCCTAGTTCATAGTTGATTGTTTTGCAACTCTATCGAATTCATACACCATATTGCATTGATATTGGTGTATACCCTGAAAAGTCTTGTGTGATCTGTTGTTCCATTGGGAATTAGACGGTAGCAACTTACCGCTTCATGGTCGGCGGCTACGTGCGCAAGTGTGTGGAGTTGCGAATATCTTGCATGGTTGAGAGCTGTTGCATTGGCGACAGGGACCAATCGAGAGATCTCGTTGCGTCATACAAGTTATCATCCACATCGTCATCAAGTTATCTCCGCTGTATTCATCCCGTGATCATCATCACCACCGTGCTTACTGAGAAGATCGGGCAACCCCTTATCAAAAGTTATACTCATGCAAGATAATTTAGCTAAACATAAATGAAAAGGTTGTAAAAAATGTGCCTTCTGTAGCTCAAAGGAATCTCCTATTAACCATCCCTCTACTTGTCTTATTTGAAGCAGTGGTGGAGCTGCATGGTGTTTGTGTTGTCAATTGACATCATAAAAATCTGGTGAACACTATGGTATTAGGTATAAATACATTAGTTTTAACCCAAAAAGTAGTACTACATAATGACATCACTAGTCTGATCTATCACTTATTTGAGCTTTTGGCATCACTTGCTCCTTGCTCTTGATCTCAGCTCCGCCACTGGTTTGAAGAGTTGTGCATTTTACTTTTAATATTCCTCTATAAATGACATGGTGTTTAACAAGATTAGAACTGCTTTTTTTTTTACAGTTTATCCAATAGCTATCTACTGAATTCGATAATGGCCCTACATGCTACCGGAGGCATAACAAGCGTATATGAATTTTGGATGCAACAATCTATAGACATGGTCATACGGGCTATCTACAAGCAGTTTGGCTGGCGGCTTGTTAGACATCTTCATGTTGCTTAAGATTGAGCGCTACTTTATTTTTTTTTCACTGGTTAATCTATGTGATTCATGAGCTGTAAAACACTTGCTATGTTGAAAAATGCAATGAAGAGATTTGTGCACGATTGATGCAGAGGCGAGGCTATATTTCAAAAAAGAAAAAGGCTCAGAATTAGCAAACCGTTATCAAATACAGGGCTCGTAGGCTAATTTCTTTTCATGCGGGGACCTAGACTGTAAATTAATACTGGTGCATCACACGTCCCGCAGTCACCCGCCTGAAAAGACTATGGACCCGAAGGGCAAAATCATCATGATACTGTGATCGCTAGGCCGATCGAGCATGGAGAAGCAAACCGGGAGGAAGCTGGAAAAGACCGTTTGGAGGCATTCGAGCGGCTCATGATTCCGAGCAGCGATTTATACTACTCCAGAACAAGGTGCACATGTCGACCAAAAAGCGAAGCGAAAGGAAATGTGATCTTGTCGATCGAGTTTGAGAAAAGTCTGCTCGCTACAGTGCAGAGTGATTGGTTCATGATCGAAATGCCGTATAGAAATGACCTCCTAACTTAATAATACACGGTGCGCTCATTGCCCCCTCTCTCGCTCTCCTCAGACACCTCTTTTTCTCACCGGGCCGCTCCTTCTCCCTCTCCACCGGACTAGCCGGCCGGAGTTGGAGAGGAGATGGCGCCAGAGTAGGTAGGTGTAGTTCTAGGCTTAGTTTGTGGTCCTATATGGCGTATGGCGTTGATGCCGGGAGGGAGGTGTCAGATCTCTGCGGCCGGATCTGGCACTACATCATCTTCATCCTCTGCTTCATGTACTCCGGTGGTCGGAGTCGGAGGTGTGGCGGCAGAGGGAGGCGAAGAACTCCATAAATAAGGTGGCTTCTCGTGGACTCGGTGGCCAACGAAGCAGCGACAGGCTTCTTCCCCTTGTTCGTCATGGTGACGAGTGCGGGGATGAGTTGCTGCTCGCTTCCGGTGGCAGGCGGCCGCGTCTACAGCAGGGAAGCGTGACTGCTTCTCAACGGAGGATTACCACGGCGCCGCTGTCGCTGTATTTCATGTCCGAAGGGCGGCTCCTCCAACCTTGTGCGGCGGTGGCAGATCTCGTCCGTCCTTAGGACATCAACAAGCTCCACGCCACGCCACGCCACGCACGCACACAGTCATTCCGTGTTTCGGGATTCAAGTTTGAGTTAGAAATCACTTTGGTGGAAGACTAATTTTTGATGCGTGCACCGGCTGGGCTTGTATGTGTCAACACGCGTGTGCATGCTTGACACATACCCGACTTCCAGAGTCTTCCTCCTTCGCTTGTTACTTCGGTCGGTCCTATGCCTCCTTGTCCTAGGTTATACCAAGGGGAAACATAATGGATCTAGCACTCCCATTTCTTACCCCTCTCTCTCTCTCTCCGAACTTTCTTTTGTTCTGCCGCCTTCTAGTCTTCCTATCTTGGCGACTATGTGTACGGTCGTCTAGGAGAGCAAGTTTTTGAAAACCAGACCGTCGATATCCTGCACCGGGAGATAGATGATAAAGTTTTTGGGAAGCGTCTCGGCGTGATTTCTCGCCTCCGTCCGAGTGGTTCCTCGCCAACCTCTACGGATCAACGACCTCAACAACACCATGATCACAACCAAGCTGCAGTGGCGACCGGTTGGAGATATGCCCAAGAGGCAATAATAAAAGTGGTTATTATATATCTT